>NW_027615502.1:0-41137 GCF_965212315.1 Lampetra planeri | reverse complement strand
ATCGTCATCCTGGCAGATGACGTGGGCTGGGGGGACCTGGATGCCAATCAGCCGGAAGAGAGAACAAACAACACACCCAACCTCAACCTGATGGCCCAGCAGGGACTGAGGTACCGACTTCACTGTCTCATGTGACATCGGGTACGTTGGGCTCAGTCATCAGCCTCACAGCCCGTGATGGTACGTTCCTGTTGTAACTCGCGGTGATGTAATTTCCGGGTGAAAAAACAAGAGTTGTTGCATTCCAATTTCATTACAACAGAGCAGGTGGAAAAAAGAAAGACGTTCTTAGCTGAACATGTGACGTGGTACAACTACACAGTAACACTCCCACTGGGAACAAATCAAAGAGCTCAGTGTGTTCGTCATTGAAACGGACACAGATGACCTGAACTCAGGGTTCTTGGACCACGTTACAGGTCACAGACCCGAGGTGAGGGGGGGCACCTTCCTGTCTCTGACCTCGGACAGTGGTTGGAACACATTGCTTTCCATCATTTCTTCCAGACTGACAGACTTCCACTCTCCAGCCTCCACCTGCTCTCCATCCCGTGCCGCCATCCTGACGGGACGCTACGGCCTCAGGAACGGAGTCACACACAACTTTGCTGTAGGTTCTGTGGCGGGTTTACCTCTGTCTGAAGTCACCCTGCCACAGCTGCTGCACGACGCGGGATATTACACCGCCATGATTGGAAAATGGCATCTCGGCCATAATGGACCGTATGGTCCAACGAAACGAGGTGAGTGGGCCGCTGACATCAAACAACACGTTGAGCAGTACCAGTCTATCGTCATCTCCGTATCCTCATCAGGGCAAATAGGGCACGTTCTGCAGTTGTTGTCCTTTCAGAATGAACTAACTCCAGGTTTACACTAAACTAAACTTTGTGAAGTGGAAATAGAAAAATAAATAGCAGAGTCAGTATCAGCGCCACTAACGACTAACGCCTCCGCGACTGGTGATGATGCTCCGCGGCAACGGAGCCAATAAAAACAGCATGTATTGAAGTACAGCTGTATGATGCAGCCACATTTAGATGTGAGAACAAATCGTTTACCACATTTCACCAGTGTCGCTCCGACCTTTGAGGGTTTTCCAGCTTTTATGACCGTGTGAATGAATCTGTTGACCTCGGCGCCGCGAGCAGACGAAACAGTGTCGCTAATCATGGAAACTCTGCAGCTGTGTCTTGTGAGACTTTCTCCTGACTCTTCACCTACAACACATACAAAAATTACACACAGCACATTTTGTGCAGGTGGGGAAGTCGGAGAGCAGTCGGGAGTCAAGTTTCTTGTAGCAAAACAGAGAATGCACCAAAAAAAAAAAGTTCCTCGGTTACAAAGTCATCACAGTACCCAGTATCTAGAACCTGTAGCGGCCTGCACACCTGTAAATCGACCACAAAGCCACGGTCGGACAAAGTGGCACGGTCGGACAAATTGGATTAATGGTCCACCTGGACAAAGGGACATCGCGGTGCTGTCTGTCGCTGACATCCATCTTAGTCCTCCATCAAATCGATGGCTAATAGTGGTTAATACCAGAACACAAAAACATGAATTTCATAAACTGAACAACAGAAAACGTTCAACTGTTGAATTTTCATTGCTGTAGTTTGCAGTGTTTGTGCGTAATTTAATTACAAAATAAGTACTGGAGACAAATATAGTTACTCGCAGTTTTAGTTACATCTGAACAATTTCTGCAAAGACCTAAGCGGTATGTTTAATAATAGTATTTTTGCACTCAGTTTTTTGTCTGTGAATGAATGATCATGTTAACTGCTAGCAGCCGTCAGTGTTGATGCTGTTTTTACTTTCAAACACACACACACATCTCAACATACTTCGACTAAGTAGTTACACTGCTATTACATTTGAAACAGGGCAACTTGTAATTGTAACACTACATCCACAGAATAACTGCCAACACTGGTGGTGTGTGCATCATGTGGATCTGAAGTATGTTTTCTGTCTGGTGATTTGTCAGGTTTTGACTACTACCTAGGTGTTCCTTACAGTAATGACATGGGCTGCACCGACATACCTGGATTTAATCGGCCACGGTGCCTCCCTTGTGACTCATCTGGATCCGCTGCTTTCAGGTGCGTTCCCCAGTCCAAGTCTGTGGAGCATCAAAATATTTTCTCAGCATATTAATTAACACCCACTCCCCAAAACCTGTTCTTACACACATCTATTCAGTGCAAATTTTTGCATTGGCCTTGAAGGCACTTTGCAGATGATACTTTTAATTGTTATATGAAGTTTTTGTGTGACAGCACAGTTAATGCCCAAGCACCCGTTGAAAAGCAGGGTGAAGATGACTGACAGCATTTGAAGTAGGTAGAAGTATGTAGGTGTGGTTTAGGTTTACCCAGCAATCACCTGTGTCCCAGACACCAATTACACTTGATAAAGTGATTTCTGACACGATATTGTTGTTGATGTCTGTGCAGACCGGAGAGGAGTGCGCCTGTACCTGGAGGCTGCTACTCCAGTGTGGGACTTCCTCTGGTTGAAAACAGCAGTGTTGTGCAGCAGCCCCTCGACCTCTGGACGCTCACAGACCAGTACAAATCTGCAGCGCTCAGAATTATACGCCAGGCAAGGTAAAATACAACTGCCTAGTAAGGATATGCGTTGTTCTGTGTCCATATTCATAGTTAGTCGTCATTTGTCAGTTTCGTGTTGAGAAAATAAAAAAAGGTTTTGGAATTAAATGATATAACAGCATAGTTACTTCCCAACACTCCCCAGTTTTATTTTTTACTAAAGTGTCAAATACTGCCTTTCTGATCAGATAGACCACATTATACATGTGTACTGCGAGACGTTCAGAAGCCTTGTTTCAGGGTTACAGGAAGGTCAGAGTGAGGAAGAGGTATTTCTGTGCCAGCGCTTAAGGCAAGTTAGCGGTGACAGAATGCACAGACAGATCCACTCGAAGATAGCTAACGCTGCTGCAGTGTGTGTGTGTGGTGTGTGTGTGTGTTTGTTTTGCTCCAGGCTACGTTCTCACATGTAGCAGAAGCAGTTGTTAACAGTCGTTTGCTGACAAAACAAAGTGTGCAGGTTCGCGTATGGATTCATCCTCCTGTGTGAATAGTACAGGACGATTATATTACTATATAATAACGCGGCACAGACATATAAAGTACTATATGCCAACAATCCCATTTAATGTCCCAATAATAATTAAAGTGAAAATATGCTGACGTGTACGTGCATGTTTGGTCAGAGATGATGTGATGTCTGTTGTTGTCAGTCAGAACTGGAACGACGTCTACAGCATTTTCTAATTCACAACTGCTGCAACCTGTGACGCTTCTCGCATTCAAGAACAGTGACATATTTTTAAGAGAAATGACAAAAAGTAGAATTAAAAAAAAACACATGTAGATTGGGTCGTTAACCAAAGACAAAAGAGCTGCAGTGACGTCACTGAGATGCCGAGAGGAACGGTACAAACGGGACCAAACGTGTCTGACATGTGCTGTACGTGTCCTTGCAGGGAACGAGGACGACCCTATCTTCTCTACATGGCCCTGGCTCACATGCATGTGCCCTTGGCCCCTCCGCTCTCACCCGATGCCTCCTCTGTTCCCGGTTCCCAACGAGACAGCGGCAAAGTGTACGCTGCCAGCCTGCGGGAGATGGACAGCCTGGTGGGGGCGGTAAAGAGCGCCTCCGACGCCACCGCCAGAGACAATACTCTCATCTGGTTCACTGGTTTGTCATGTGTTGGTACATCAGCAGAGGGTTTTCCAGAAAACCACGTCTGACACAGTATGTGGGTTTACGCAGGTGACAATGGTCCCTGGGAGCAGAAGTGCCAGTATGCAGGAGGTGTCGGACCGTTCAAAGGAAAGTGGCAGCGTTTGAGAGGTACTGAAGATCTTCATTCCACGCATACTTCGTGACAGTGTCACAAAGGTTAAAACAACGAACGAAAGAAGATGTTTCTGTGATTATCGAATCACCTTTAACCGTCTAGTAGTTCCTCTTCCTCCTGAGGTGAAGGAGGCTTTCTGCGGAGCACACATCTCACCAAACACCTCAGACGTCATTTCCGTCTGTGTCTGAGTTTTCCAAGCTGCAGACAGGAAGTTGCCAAATGGAACGCTCTCATAAACAGGGATATGTGACATTTCTGACATTGGTCTCTGTTCTTTTTTTCCTGTGAAAGGTGGGGGTTCGGCCAAGCGGACCACCTGGGAAGGGGGCCACCGGGTGCCAACGGTGGCCTACTGGCCCGGTGTCGTACCTGCAAACAGCACCAGCTCGGCCCTGCTCAGGTATTTCATTTTCGCCACAAACACCCAAAAATCCAACTCGCGAAGAACCAACATTTAACAACATTTAACAACATTTAACGCCACGTAACGTGGCGACAAGAACATCGGCATCCGGCCGTCTTCTTTTGTACGCGTGAAGCGAGCCAGAGGTCCACAGCAGAAGAACTAAACCTGTTCTCTTGTGATCCCCACACAGCGGTATGGACATCTTCTCCACTCTGCTGTCTCTGGCAGGTGTAACACCACCGTCGGACAGACGATACGACGCCATTGACGCCACAAATGTCCTCCTGTACGGCCAACACGCTGGCCGCCAGGTACAAACCCAGTCGGGGGGGGGGGGCATTCGGCTGAGTTACCTCCTGCTGCAGATATTAGTTCCTCCCCTCTTTTTGTGCAGGTACTCTTCCACCCCAACAGTGGAGCTGGAGGGCAGATCGGTGACTTGGAGGCAGTTCGAGCGGGGAAGTACAAAGCTTTCTACCGCACAGGTAGATGGAAGTCACACGTCTCCAACAGTTTAACTCAGCATGACGGGTGCATTCAGGACTTAAAAGTATGTCGTGTGCGTAATGTACGTGTAATGGCCGCAATGTGCCGCGTAGAGCTGGGTCACTGCATTTTTATTCAGTAGGGAATTGGGTGACATCTGAAACTTTTCATGGATTGTTTCCTTTCATGTGTTGTCTAAAAGAAACATAAAAGCTGAATGATGCAAGCACAGAACGTGAGCAGCTTTTGGAAAGCATGGAGCTTTGATTATCACTAAAACACATCAGATTAAAAGCACTGCGTGCGATTGTGTGTTGTGCTGAGTGGAGTTGTGTAGCAGACCAAAGTCAGCGGCCTGGAGATTAACACACGAGCTCTCGTGTGGCAGGTGCTGCTGAAGCATGTGGGGGGGCGACGGGAACTCAGGAGCTACACGATCCGCCCTTGATATTTGATTTGGAACGAGACGAGGCCGAGGAAACGCCCTTAGACGTTGGGACACCCCCAGTACCAGGAGACAGCTGAGAGAGTCGCCCGCTGGAGGGAGAAACTATTGTGGGACATCGCCAACGACACGTCTGTGTCCGCAGCCGACTACACCACCGACAAATCAGCTGCGCCCTGCTGTGACCCCACTCGGGCTGTTTGCCGCTGCCCCACACTGTGCTGATGGTGGGCGTACACACACACACACACACACACACACACACACAGGATGACGCAGAGGCAGATATCTCAGCTGTTTGTTTGAGTCGTGTGTTGTTTGGCAGGTTGAAGGTCCGGATGCAGCAGATGTGCAAACACAAGCAGAGATCAGAGGAGAGCAGGTCAGAGGAAAGGTAAGCTGTGTTTGAGCTCTGTGACTAATGACAAACAACATCTAGGAAGACAGTAGACGTTTGAGTGCATGGATCGGTGTACACACATTCATGTCTGTAGAACACTGTAGAACGCATGATTAAACTTCAAAACCCCATTTTTCTTCTGAGATATGTTGACTCAAACACTAGCTTCAAAGGGTTGATGGACATAGTTGTCTTGTATTACACAGCTCAACATCATGTTAGGGCGCCACCTTCTGGCAAATGAACCATCATCACCACTTGTTCCACTCAGTGATGACTTCATGTTCACCTGTACAATGTAACAGGTAACAAGAAATCTACCTTCACAGTAAGTGTGTTGTTTCAGTTTTTGTCTGTAAGTAAGAAATCTTAGTATTGCATGGTGATGTACCAGAGCTATAATAGTTAATTCCTCCATTAAATTTATTCTAAACTATTTCCAAACCTTGACCCTTGTTCCTTTAAAGATTAAAAACACTGTGCTTACAGATTATGACCACCAGGTGGTGGTATCACATGTCAGTGTCAGTGACTTCAGTTTAAACAATCACAGCCTCTTTTTTGTAGATACAAAATTTGGTCCATTTTGTAGTTTTACTGTTACTATCTCACTGGTATTTGCACATTATTAAAAATAGAAAAGGGCTGTGTGTAAAGTAGACTTCAAATAAAACACTTAGGATACTGAAACATTTATTATCTGTGTCATCATACTGTATAAATAACAAAACTATGGACAAAATCAAGGAAGTACTAATAATATTCAGTTTTGTTAACAGCAGTGCAGCAAATACCTGACATGAAATACCACACAGGTAAAAGAAGAGCTTTGGTGCTGTGTGACAAAAAGTTTTTTAAAACTTTGACCCTTCAAATGCACCGTGGTAACAAGATGGAAGTGATACTGAAAATGAATGGGTTTCCAGCTTTTACAAGTATTTAAACACACAAAATCCTAATCTGTGTGTGTGTGTTTGTCATTTCATGTATCACATTATTTTAATTAAAGATTTTCTTCCATGATGCATTGATGAGTCCAAAATCTATCATACTGTGTCAGACATCTTGGGTTTAAATGTGTCCACTGGAAAACACTGTAGATAAAAACTGAGTTCTCCATTTGCTGCATTAAAGGTTTAAAACCTCTGACACGGCATCAACAACACCAGTGAGCTGAAATACAGAATGAAACCATCTACTTCGGTTCACTTTTCTCCCTCAAAGGCTGTGAAATCATCCCGTCCTTGTAGATTATAGTAGTTATGTAAGAAGGCACTGTTCCATTAAGGAATGAAAGGCTGGAAAATAAAAATACTGATTGACTCCATTTTTTCTTTTTTTTTTGTATATGTGACAACTAAAACTAGATTGATGTGACCTGAACACACCTCAGTGGGTGTGAAAACAGTCAGCATCCTGTTTGTCATTCATCTACATCAGCCAGCACAAAGATCAGTTCTTGTCCAACTTAAGGTCGATTAGAAACAAACTCTTGAGGTGGACTGAAGACCAGAAACGCCTCTAGATATCAGGAATTCCAATACAATTGCAGAATAAATAAAATCAACACATTGCCGACACAACTGAACATGATCCATTAAAGGTGGACATGTTTTTGCAGAGCTGCTGAATTGGGTCAGATTAGTTATTCGAAACACTCTCTTTGAATCTTATTATTTTTTCAAACTCACAAACTCTACTTCACATCCAGCAAAGGATCACATGTGTACCCAGAAAAGGAAATTGTAACGTCTCTTAAATGTGCCTTGTGCTTTTCCTGTTTATATCGTTCAAATAACACGTGTGGGTTCGTTCGTGTTCGAACACTGGAGTTGACTTTTAGTGATTCATCTCATTTTTATTTGATATCAAATCATGAGGTTTGTGATTTGTCACATCCTGTTATGCTGAGCAGCTGATTTCTAACACTGGCCTCGGGGTGGGTGGTGGTTATCACTTCGACTGTGTAACTGACCCCCTCAAACCCAACAGATCCTGATTTCTTCTGTTTGGGGCTCTTACAGAAGAATGATCTCATCTGACAGGAGTGTGATTTACAGGTGTCTCTGATGAAACATAGAAAATGAGCGGCAACGTTGGCCTGATACCGTGATGTGAACATCATGTGTGACAGATCATGTGATCACATCAGATCACAGCACCAACACATTGAAGTCTGTTTCGCTAAGAACGGACCAGCGTGGGTCTAACAGTGCAAAATACTAGTTTTGGGAACCATGCTGCAGCGGTTGGTCCCTCTGGTCAGATGTCCTGGACCTGGGGTGGTCAGTGGCCTGAGCACATTCACACCGCTGCTGTGGAGCTCTGCCCCGTTGGACTTGTCTTTGTCGCCCTCTGTGGGCACGCTGCTGTACTGACAGCCTAGAGCGGCGTCGACCGGTGGGCTGAGCGCCGCTGACGGGTGACCCTGCTTGAGCATCGAAGTCCTCTTCTCACGTCTGGTCCAGCCAGCAGAAGGACACCATGAGAAACAGGCTGGATGAGGCAACGACGGCGCTGCAGACGAAGAAGACATGGAAGTACTGGCCTGTTCTGTCAACCAGGATTCCTACGGAAAGAAAAAACAGCAGCAGCAGCAGTTTGTATTTTACATTGAAATGGTTGAATATTCATGTGGCAAGAAAACAAATGGTAGGTGAAGGTACAGGACACTTCAGTGTTTGACTCTTCTTCCCTGGAGGTTTTCACGTTGAGCCGTCAGAATGGTCAGAAAATTACAATCCATAACAAACCCCTCCAAAGACATCATGTTTTCATGTGTATCTGTCGAGGAGTTTCACTTGGCAGAGGTCTGCGTTCCCACTAAAAGGTCAGATCCCTCAGGTTTACAGAAATACCGTTAGGACGTGGTTACAACACCGCCGGCCCATAAACCTGCGGGGTGTTCCTGTCATTTGAGAGCAGCGGCGCTGAGAACGAGCCGCTGACCTTTCCTCACTCTGCTGCCACCAACGGAATGAAGCACAGGACGTGTGGAAGACTGGATATTCAGTCCGAGACCTCATATATCCTTATCTACATCTCATCGACTGACGCCACATACCAGGGATGATCATGTGCGTACAGTCAAACAAAGAGCAGAGGCAAGAACAAGTTACGTTGAACAAAATGGCTGATTTTAGGGGAACAACGTCAGTAAATATATCATTTGTTTTGAAAATCCCCTTGCATATTAAGTTATGTACATAACATACCATTTTTTGGTATTTTATTTTTATTATTATTATTATTTTTTAAATATTTCTACCTCTGTTTGTGTTTGAGAGAAAGCCACACACACAATTTCATTATAGATTTTATATACATTATATTATACTTGACAATATGAAGAATATAAGAATTCTGATCCACCAATGTGTTTTACAAGAGACTAACATGTGGCCAACTATGGTTTTTCATGTTGATATACTGCTGTTGTTGGTTGAAAAAAAAACCCCAAAGACACCTGTTGTTTTTGTATTACTAACTAGTACTAGTAACCTCTGGAATCTAAGTGTGCACACACCGCTAATGGAGGCAATGTTTCTAATGGTGTTTACTCTCTACAGGTTATTTGATTTGTTCACTGGATGACAATAAAAGCTGTTTTTCAGGTTCCAAACGACGCAGGAATCCCCCCCCACCACCACCCCCCATTCTGTGAATGTCAGGGGCTCAAGTTACAAACCTTCAAAGAAAAGTGAAGCTGGGCTTCTGCCATGACAGTATACAAACAAGTATAAAACTATCTTTGGTACATTCTGCATATGACTAGAGTTGTTGTCAAGAGACTAAAACGGTCAGTCGACAGCTTTTCGCTGTGTGACGTCACCTTACCAGCCAGCGGAGGCCCGATGAGCAGCGTGACGCTCTCCATGATGGCGAGCAGACCCAGAGCCGAGGGGAAGCGGCTCATCTCCACGATCTCCATGAGGACGGTGAACATCAGCGAGCCCACCACGCTCATGGACAGGACCGTAGGTCAGCACGTAGGTCAGCAGTACGGGGAAGCTGGGCCCGATGCAGCAGATGCTGTTACTGAGCCCGTTGACCAGCAGAGCGGACGCAAACACGTAAACGTGTCGACCTTTGAACCAGGGCAGACTGAAGATGATGCCAATCGGCGGCCCGTACCACGATGTTCACGATGCCCAGGATGGACAGCAGCATGGCGGCGCGGCCCTGCTCCATGTCGTTGTCTGTGGCGTAGGGAACCAGATACACCAGCGGCACCACGAAGCCCAGCATCATCCAGGTGATGCCGATGGCGTACACACGGTACCGAGAGTTGTTACACAGCTGATCAAAGGCCATGTATTTGCTGAGGGAAGCCAGCACGCACCTCCATAGCGCCCTCACCCTCCCTTTGTCCGTCCTCACGCCTTCCTCGTCTGGCGGAGGAGGTCCATGGTTCATCAGCGGTTGGCCTCGACACCTGCGCGGCTCCAGAGGCCTCATCACTGCCCCGCACACGCAGCAGTTGAGCAGAACAGCCCCCAGAACAAGGAAGCTCCCCCTCCAGCCCAGCTCAGTGTGGAGGAAGTTCCCCAGGAACGGCAGCGTGCACAAACCCAGGGCCGTGCCAGTGGAAGACATGGCGTTGGCAAATGCCCGTCGACGCACAAAGTAGTGCCCGAGGATGGTCACAGCTGGCTGGAAGCTGAAGCAGAAACCCAGTCCTGCAACGAAGCATCGAGGCTTTCAACACCACAAACAGCTGCAGTCACTGATTAAGGAAGTGGGTCGCGAGAGCAGATGTATCACGTCAACGGTTTTCTGCAGAGCATTGGTCACAAATCATCGAAAACATCAAATATAAATTACAAGGGACACTTGATTTCAAATGAAGAGCATGTGACGACCTGATGCTCCCGTCAGTTATCAGTAAATACAAATACTGTACCGGTAGAGCAGCACCAGCCAGAACATCCTGTTATATATTGTCAAATCATGTTTTTTAACATTTTTTTATCTGACATATATTTTTACAAAGTAGTCACAATGGCGTGCCAGCGGCCACGCTGACCTTTGAGTCGGTGTCGCGTTGAATCCCACTAATCACTTTAAGAGTATAATCTCCTCGTTTTGATCTACTCTCACTCGGCTGCTCCATCTTCTTCACCCGCTAGCCGCTAACTTAACTGTGCTGAGTGGTGTTCAGCAGGTGGTGTTGGTCACCGTGGTTACCAGGCGTTGGCTGGGACAATAAATGTGCTGAGCGTTGACTGACCTGTAATGACCCCCGCTGTGATGTAGAGTTGGACGATGGACTGTGTAAAGGAGCTGGCAGCCATTCCCAGCCCACTCAGGACCCCGCCCAACATGACCGTCGCTCGGCAACCGAGTCGCTCCACCAACACGCTGCAGAAAGGACCTGTGAGATGTAATGCTCTTAGTTTAATGCACACTGGAAAAATCAGGCAATGGCTTACAGAGGCATTTTTCTTAATCCTGCAGAATGTTTCACATAACTTGTGTTCAGAATTAATCGGCGTGAACTTCAGTCCTGAAAGCTCCGCTGAGAATGTGTTTGCTCTCTCATTCATGCCACACTATGACACGTTTGCTCCAGGAAAACCTTCGCTGAGACCAAAACCAAACATTAGGGGGGGGGGGGTTCCATATAAACAATTTAAATGAATCACTTTAAAATATTTGTATATTAAAATGAACTTGAGAAACACTCATCTCATAACATCCAGGAAGTGGACATAAATTTACATGAACAAGGACTTGTCTCAACAACATCTCAGAGTCCAGATTTATTTAGATTTATTTCATCATGAGATGGAACAAAATCATTTTCCCCTGCTAAGAGTGTTTTTGGCAGTTTGTCTGATTGAGAGTTTAAAATTGTCTTTAATTTGTGATGTTGGGCTTTACAAATAAAATTTAATGAAATCAAAAATGTAGATTTTTAACAAAAATATTTATCAGTAGATATCAAACCAATCAGCACTTCAGAAAGTATTTCATGACTGAATGATTCATTGTTTAGCTGATGCTGCTTTACTACTAAAACACAAAGCATGAAACCAAAAAGTCCATCATCCATTTGAGTTACTCCTGAATTGTTGTAATAAATCACATTTTTCAGAATTATTGTCCTTCTGTGTTAAAGACTTTCTTCACCTCCCCTGAAGTACAGACCTACGTGCACTTCCTGATGAAACCTAAGAAGCACAGGTACATGACATGACCGTGACCATCTTTTACCTCCAGCGTGGAGCACTGAAGTCATGATGGACGGCACCCAGGACGTTTGGCTGTTCGACGCCTGGAACTCATTCTGCAGATCTGTGTAGAAAATTCCCATGCATGAGGGGAAGGCCAGGGTCAAAGCCAGCACCACGATCGTGGCTACCAGCACCACCCAGCCCCAGCCGCCGTCAGGAGCGGTGACGGCACCCGGTGCAGGCACGGAGGTTCTGATTTCATCACCCCCCAGCCCGCCCTCCTCAGATTCACAGTCGTTGACTTCTTCGACTGTCTCGTCTTTGCCGTCCTGCTCTGCAGCCGTGGACTCCTCCGAGCGGACGCAGCGATCGCTTGTCCCTCCGATTCCATTTCTGTGGGTCATTTTGTGCTCGGTGGTGCCGGCGAGGCTCCTGTGTTAGCTCTGCAGGGTGTGTAATGTCTTCTGCTCTCCATGTCACTGGACCCGCTGCGACCTTTGGGGATTCATACAACAGCAGAGGGAAACCTTCCATCAGCCTGTGTGGAGAGGTCACTTTTAGAAAAAAAAAAAAACTTTGTCTGCATGACAGAATAACATGTGAGACAGCTCTAACGCCTGCTCGGCCTCCGTCCTCCGACCCCGACAGCTGGTCACAACGTGTTGACAGAGGAGACCACAGAGGCAAACAGGAACATGAGAGACACATCGTTTTGATCATCCACAGACTCCACAGCTGATCTGATCAGTTTGTCATCCACGACATACTGCTGGATGGAATGTTTAGGCAGAGTCTCGCTGACACACAGTGCACATTTTAGTAATTCAACTAGCAGGTAAAAAACTACGAGAGAGAGAGCGTGTGTGTGTGGGTGTTGACAACTTTAGAATGTAAGAGGATGTAAACAGAAAACTGGTGAGTGTGAGAATAACATGCTCTTGTGAATTCTAGCATGAATAGAACCTCTGTGCAAATGTTCCAGCATAACATTCCCGAAAAGAAACTTCTAGCATTTACTGAGCAGAACACAACTCTTACTTATGGAGGTGTTCTCATTCACGGGGGAACGTCGTCAGTTAACACAAACCGTGACACTCTTCTGTCAGTGGTCCCAAAATCAATTTATTTTAACTGAACTTCCGATGTGTCTCGGTCCCGGATAATCAACAGATGCTTGAACTTGGACTGATCTTGTGATGTGTTCCAATCCCTGGGCGTAATTCACAGACAGGAAGATGTCAAACGCAACACCCATCAGTCTAACTGGTCACACAGTATTATGTGTCAGTAGAAACTGTTTCTCTTGTTGTAGTAGTTACGTACTTTGTCCATTTCAATGACTCAAACACACACAACTATTATTTGTTGTCAGTGTGAAAGCTGCTATGGTGTAGTTCTACATGGAATACCACACAATGTGTTAAACTGGAACATAAACAACATGGAAACTCAAACATCCGCTGCATGTGGCCATCATACGACATAAGCCCCGCCCACTCACATAGTGCCACCTCCCCCGATTTGTAAGTTGTCCACTTTGATGCCAGAAACGTCTGCAAGTGAAAGACTTCTTCCCTCTGGAGTCTCCTGTTAGTGAAGACCACGGCTGTCCGGAGCAGCATGAGCAGTTAGCCCAGGAGATTCTGCTTTTATAGGGGGGGGGGGGGGGGGCGGGGCCAAAAGATAACACCAGCTGCAGCCAATAGCAAACTTGATATGTAATAGCTGTGTTCCAACGTTGTCACCAAGCAAATTTAGTCTTTGGCGGTTATATTACGCATCTGTTAGTTTAGTTTACAGTTGGTTCGCACCTCAAGCCTGACGACACAGGTCACACACAGGTCAGAGGAGAGCCGCTCACGTCTGCAACAGGAAACGTCTGCAGCAGAGCTGATAACTGAGCAGCCACTGAAATATGTCGAACCAGTGACAGTGAAGTAGGAATGCCCTCGTCAGAGGAAGTCAACTTTTTGGACAACATTTGAACTAAAAAAAAAAAAAATCTGATCTATTGTTTGCATATTTAGTTATATTGTTGGCATAAAGAGGGTTTGTACTGTTGCTGTAAATACAATGTCATCTAATTTCCTGCCCATAGACACATCACATCAAAAAGTTCTATTTCCATGTCGAGTTCAATGTAAAACCACAATTAGTTCGTTTGTCTGTCACTGTGACAACACAACCAGTGTGGGGGGCACCAGATTCAAATCATGCCCCGTCTTCTTTTGTCCTAATTGTCCCTGAAGGCATCAGGAGGAGGGAAGCGATGTATTTGTGAGATTGTCGCGTTTACGCGCTGATGTCCATGTGGGACAAACGATGACCGGATGGCTCCTCGTCATCTGGACACATGTTTTACACGTGGCAGATCGACAATACTTCGTAAATCTTCATCGGATGCAACACAGTCGCAGAACAAATATGTCCACGGGCTAATCCCATTTCATCACTTGATGATTTTCAGAGTTAACCCAATGTGAGAGGAATACATGAGTGTTTTCAGGGAAATAAAAGAGGTTAGGAAGGAGAACAAACCCACCCACCTCCTACATGGTCGTCAGCGACGTTCGCTCGTCGATGGCCGCCGGAGGAGCAGCAGCAGCAGCAGCAGCGGCGGTGGGGCTGCGGACATGGAGCTCCGGCTGGCGGTGGGAGGAGACTGTCGGTCCGGTGGGAGGGTGGGACCGATGGGATGCGGGTCGAAGAGGCCGCAGCCCTTCTCCTCCCTCTGCCTGCCGCTGCCCTGAGGCTGCAGTGTACTACTGCTAAAAATATATTCAATGCTCAGTTATTTCAAGTATTTGTCGTGATTTATGTCATTTACAAGTAGGTGAAACAACCACTCATTCATAAAATACAAGAAAAATGCATCACAAAGTGCTTTAGATAAGGAAAATACAACAAGAGTCCACCAACCCAGGTAATTAAGCATTATTTCAATGAGTTAAAAACGTTATGATGTGATGTGAGAGGAAAAGTTATTACAATCATCAAAACCAGAGACAATGTGAATACATATTATAAAAAAAATACAGAAGGCAAATAATGGGGGATGCAAAAGTGAGAGAAAACAAAAAATAAAAGAAACATACAAAGCCTAGAAAACAAGATTAAAACGAACTAAACCAGACGTACATAAAATGATGGAAGACAATGTAAAAATGTAGATAATAAAAGAAGGTGCCTTTATTAGAGCCATCAAGTACTCACCTGGCGGCATTTGATTCTAACTGTGGTTTGGAACAGAACCATTCCAGGAGGGTTTGATTTATATATCCTGTGTTTGTTAATAATGAAATGAGGAAATCTCAGTTTTCTCTAAACCCGTTGTAAATAGTCCATATATTGTAGTCTTAGTACTTGAATCAGATGTACTAGTTTTCCTCTGATTGTCAGTTCTGGTTTTCTGCTCAACGCCCAATTCATCAAAGGCACCTTTGATCCCAATTTGCCTTTGATGATAACTCCTCCCAGCTTATCAAAGGAAACCTTTAACCCCAAAACCTGAACCATAACCCTACAAACCCGTTTCACTGGTGCCTGGTGGATCCATCAGTTCAGCCTCTACTCCTCGTGCATCTGGACCCAGACGTCTCCATCCTGTGAATCTACACAAACAACTGAATGACCATTTCTTCCTGTCTCATAATCAAAGAGAACGTCTTCATTCCTACAAAAAAACTAATAGGTAGAAGTTGAGAAGGGCTTCATCCTATTGTCAGTATTAAACCTGTCCATTTTTAAACGGTACTAAACAAAAGAAATGAGGCACATTTTAAAACACAGACACATTTTATGATCAAAAACCAGACAGGGCAACAGACAAAATCGTTACATGTAAAGAAACAACATCGGTAGACAAAATTTTAAAAATCTCAAATAAATAAAAGTGCCATCAACAAAAAGAAAAAAAAACACAATGTTTTGTCAGTTTCCAAACGTCCACAGTCTCTTTGACAATATTCACATTTGACATCAATACTGTCCAGAAATGAACACAAAGGAACTTTTAATAGGTGACATTTTCCAACACGTCTAAAATGAAGTGCGCATGTCCACAAACGCATGCAAGTGCTTACAGAGTAACTGGCAAAATGCTCCATGAATCAAAAGGTATTCTATATGTGGGTATATGCTCAAGGTGTGTGCGTGTGTGGAGGGGGGTGGGGGTCGTGGGGGCATTTTAATCGGTTACCTATCGTTACCTTGTTAGACGGACATGTCAAACATACCAAAAACGACAAAGAAACAGAACGTGGGTGTCGAACATGTGTAGTTCCACACGACAAACCACAAAGCACAGAGCCATGCCGTCCCTCTGCTCCCCCACCATGCATCACATCGACTTTACACCAACACAGAGGTCCGACTCATTCCGGTACACAACGTCATAATCTCTAGAACAATGCATGCGCTCATGTGTGCCCAAACAACATATATATATATATATATGTATATATTAGAATGATCCTTTTTTTGCAGATTTGTTAGCATTGCACAGATTATAGGTGGAAGTACAACCTGTCTTTTGTTTGTTTGAAACATTAGAAATCACAGTACCACCTGGTTCTACCACCTGGTCAGTGGCTCTCAACCTTTCCAAAGAAGCTGCAACACAGATAGATGATGGATGCCGGCGGCTCGAGGAATAAGAGTTCTTCTAGAGTTATGCTATTAGCAGCCGGTGTTTCATGTTCACCGGCTCAGTTTGCATGCTGAACCTGCTTATTACAGCTAATAGCATCGATCCATCTATCTGTCTATGTAGGAGTCAGTCAATCGAATCTCAGGTTGAGAACCACTGAACAAAGCAGCCAAAGAAACATCAAACGGGGTTCACATAGGTGAAGTATACAATAAGTGCTTTAAAGGTTGATTACGTACATTTAAGATGGAACTGTTAAGACACGCTTCAGCATGCAGGTTCAAGAAGAGAAAAAAAAAGGCTGAAACTTACAGTGAGCTTATATCTGAATCCGTTTGTGATAACAAGTGCACTGCTGGAGTTTTACTAAGATAACAGCAGGGGAGGGGAACCTGCTTTGATTGGTCTCCCTGCTGTCCATCAACCCCCCGTTCAGTCATGAAAGAAGCACAACCAGCGGGAGTAGAGACAAACATGACCAGCAGCGTGAAGGACTGCAGGAGAAATAACTAAAATGGCACAAGGGTTCGGTTTGTAGAAGAGAAAATGAAGGAAACAATGTGTCTCATGGAAAACACTATCAACAAGCTACACCTGTGTCACACATCACAGCCTCACAGCTTCTTTTATGCTCTGAGAGGCACCTCATGATAAAGAGGGGAAAACAACTGTGCACAACACAGGTCAAAGGCACAACACTGGAATCAAACGAAGGGAAACAACACCCAAGGTGCTTTCAAGAGGCCTGGACAAAATAAGACAGAAAAGTGCTCCTCAGTGCGGCCGTTTGGTTGTTACTCCCAGTTCGCCGGCTCCTCATGACTCAGATACAAAGAAGAAAGAGAGACAACACTCTCAAAGAGGAAAACAAAACAACACACAGCACAGCTCTGTCGTCTGCCTGGACTTCTTTTCTCCATGCTTGATATAACTGCATTGAATATGTCCTTTAAAAAAAAAGGATGGTGTCGGACATCCCTTCACGTTCTGGAGCAGAGTGAGGAGCAGGTGTGTGTGTGTGTGTGTGTGTGTGTATGTGTGTGTGTGTCGGGGGAAAATGCGACTCTGAAAATGATATGTGTAAATGTGGCTCACACTGAGGTGGCTTTAAGACCAGACTGTGTTTATGAGCAGATAATGTCTAGTAACCTTTGCTGTTTCTCTGGACGTTACACATGTCCGGACATCACTTTGGACTCCAAACTTTTCACTATATTCAGACAAAGAACTTGAAATGATAAATGATAACAATAATACTCATCAGTTACAGAGAGGCTGGTACTAGAGCACCAATCATTTCTCAATGTGTGATTTAAAAAGATGTTTTTGTATGTTGGTGAGAAACTGTCACAAAACGATTTCAGCTGGGAAAAACAAGCCTGATGATCAATCAGTTATCAGAAGCTAAATGTGAAAACAGGTCTAAATATTAGCTGGGGCTGTCATTTCTAGTTCTGTGTTCATCTGATGATTTCAGCTCAGGTAGCGTTAGGCCTCTTTACCTGCTGCAGAATAGAAAACAACTCACTTATTCTGTGATTAAGAGACGCACTGATAACAGATATCGAGGCAGGTC
The DNA here is from genome assembly GCF_965212315.1 of Lampetra planeri. Taxonomy (NCBI): domain Eukaryota; kingdom Metazoa; phylum Chordata; class Hyperoartia; order Petromyzontiformes; family Petromyzontidae; genus Lampetra; species Lampetra planeri. The sequence continues at coordinate 23,096 of NW_027615502.1, read as the reverse complement.
GGAGAGAGAGAGAGAGAGAGGGGCATTTCAGGGTTTTCATAACAAAAAAAACAACAACAACTGACCTCACACCACTAACTTCACCACCAGACCATGTTTGTTTGGACCAATGGCAATGACCGTGGTTATCCCTAATTACAATTATAAGATATGCACGAAATAAAAGAAGGAGAGGGAACTTAAAAACACGGAAAACATACTGAACGTGCAGCTGAGCGATAATTCAGTCAGGGACAGAGAGGCACTGCAAACACACCAAAACTCCTCTGACAGTTAAATCGACTCTTCCACCAGTAAATGTATGACAACTATGATACACAAATCAATAATTACACCATTTGCATTCAATGTTTCATACAATTTCATCATGTAGCCTACATAGATCGATTATATAGAATCTTCACATGCCTTGACAACACACGTTAAGTCCTTTGAAGGTTTCTTTTGTGCGGGAATATCCAGGATGAGCTCCCTGCCAGTACAGATCAAACTGAGCGAGCAGCTAGGGAGGTAGGAGCCTCCGTTGGGAGACGTCGGGATAGTTTTCAGCGTCAGTAAGATGAAAATCTTTCCTTTATATCTAAACGGAGCAGGAAAAAGTGCTGCACCAGGCTCGCCCAGACTCACAGATTAAACTCTACACGGTGTGGCCACTGCATCCTCCACCTCTGGACGTCCAGGTGATGTTAAACCGTGACGCGCTTCAGGCTGAACGTGCTGATGCTCACTCAGGAAAAATGGGAGGCTCAGTCCGTGAGCTGTTCCTTTTTTGTCCTTTACAAGATCCTGAGGACGGTTCTACTAAGTCGACAGAGCCAAATGTACAAGAGAGGACGTGATGATGGTGATTATGATGAGGATGAGAACGAAGAAGATGACTGATATATCTCCATGCTGGGCGCCCATTCACTGGCCGCAGCCTGCACCGCTGGGACACTGACCATCGAGAAGCTGCTATGAGGAAAACCACGAGCTTGTAAACTCTTTAAAAACACCACCTGAAGTGTTACACAGCCGATGACGGACGAGAAGAAACAAGGACACAAGTCAGGGTAGTGTCGCAGCACAGTGGGACAGAGGGGCGCTGGATAGCTGCCGCTGTGGAAAGGCACACCAGAGGAGGAAGGAGGAGGAGGAGGAGGAGAGGGGGGGGGGATTATGAGGATGATGATGATGGCCAGAAGGTGAAGGGATGAAAACGGTGAGAAATGTTCATGCGGTTGCCTTGCGCTTGTTGATAATGTGTTATTAGGCTCGGGATCTGGGCTCTTCACATGCGCGAGCCTCGCTCTTGAAGAATCTGCCAGGAAGGAAGAGAGAGAGTGAGTCAGGATGAGCACAGGAATCTATCACGTCTTCCACGGAGCCCGTCTAACATGGAAACACGTGTCTTTCTTGTCCACGACGGGACTGTCCCCTCTGCCATTCTGTGTATTCGGTCTGAAGGAGTCGTTCCTCTGAGATGGCGGCAGGTAACTAAGGTCTTCTCCTGTTTCGCCCTGATGTATAAATGTAGATGGGAGATACTTGAAAAGAGAAGCAGCAGACAGAGAAGACAGAGTAGCTGAACAAAGCTGGAATCGTGTCACCACTCTCAGTGACACAGGAGCTCAAACGACATCAACGAATTTCTGACGTGTGTGCATGTGGTTCTGGACGTGTGGCTGACTCGTAACTCCTTTGTGAAAGCATCATGATGCCTATGTGTGATCATGTGTGTTTGCTCGCTCACCTTGGCCTTCTCTGTGGGCTCGATGACAATGCCGTTGGTGGAGTTGTTGAGTTCCCGCGAAACAACACATAGAAACTCTGCCTGGTCCTCGTTGCCATAGTTATATGAGGAGCCGATACTTATGAGCTGTGGACAAGACAGGGGGAGAAAGAAAAATCTAATAAACATCCTATAAAACAATGAACATTTGTGATGAATTCATGTCGGCATTCTCATATAAATACTTTCTGTATTTCGTGACGGGATTAAAGCTGCATACTATTTAACAACGTATGATAATGTTTCAATCGCAGGGACCGGATTAGTAGAAAATGGAAGTAATCCCCTCTAATCTGACCTGACAATGCGTCGATGCACTGAGATACAGGCGCATAATTAATCATTCTATGAATTTTGTCTTTTGCTTTCGTGAAAATATTAAACATTTTTTGATACCTGCTCAAACTTCCAGCCATCCGACATGGTTGAGACCATCTGTGTGAGTTCCTCCTCTTGGCACTGTAGTACTCGATACACGTGTTTCACTGGGCCCTGAGGGACACAACAAAGACACTGAATGTTACTAAAATGACTTCACACGCCCGTACACAAACACAAAGATAGAACAAAGACAGACTGCTTCTATCTGCACTGGGACGGCAGATAGAAGACGGCAGCTGCGTTGGCTCCTTCCATTCTTTTCTACTACTGCTACTGCTGTCTGTACCTGAGATGTTCGGTTCTCGTTGTCCCGTATTCTTTCTTTAACCAGCCTCACCAGTGATGCAATGTTGTAGAACTCAGCTTCCTCAAGAACACCTTAAAACCGAAAAAATGCGTCACGAAAAGCAAGTTCGGACAGCGGGTTTGTAAAAAGCGGCTGTTTTGGAAAAGACAAACCTTCCTCAGCCAGGTTTTTATCCATGATCAGCTTGCCGTGTCGAAGGTAATTCAGGATGGGGCCGAAGTATGTGGGGTCCCTGTCGATCAAATACGCCCCTGTCTCGTCCTGTCAGAATACGAGGACCAAGAAATCCATTTGTCAAAATGAAATCTGAAATATTCCAGATGAACTCTTTCTTAACTTTGAGGGAAGATTCTCTTCTGTTTTACATTGAAATGACATTAAACAGCGTGTATAGACTACTGGATCATTACACCTCAGGTTAGTCGTTACTTTATCTTATCATTTATCTTTTCATCGATTTCTTCAATTTGTATCCAAGCTGGTCCCCTGATTTTGTACTGCTTTCATACTGTATATCTGACATATGGAAAACTGCAACATCATTAATCCGCTCTAATAATAAACAAGGTCTCGTGGAACACTGATCCATTATTTGCTGTAGCTCAATAATAACTTCCACCAGCTGACCAAGACTCGTATGATATCGTCAATGTGTAGATTTTTACCTTTATCTCTGTGAGGTACTCACTTTGTCAGAGTCCAGATCGGGGTCTTCCTGACACAGTCGGAACAGGAAAGACTTGGGGTCCCTGCACAGCGTCTGTTTGGTCGTGATAAAGTAGGTCCCGCCGACGTTGAGACGAACCCAACGTGAGCCCGGTTTGTCCGCCGGTTCGGATGGAGAACTGGGGTTGCTCTTCAACGGGAAACCGAACACGGACCGAGCGCCGCCGCCACTGCCGCCCGACACCCCGCCGGGGCTGAGCTGGCTGCTCCGCGGCGGAACCATGAGAGTGGGCGAAGCCAAGCGCACCGAGCCCCGGACATCGCGATGCTCCGGCGGCTCTAAGGTGCTAGTACCGCTCGGTTCCACAACATGCAGCTCAGCCATGTTTATTCGTCTGGCAAAAACACACAAGCGCACGATTAGCTCACGATTCGCTGCAGGGAAGCAATTTCTCTCAGCCGATTTGTAAACAGAGCGAGGATATTTTTCTCCGACGGGTTGGCTGGCATCAGGGCGTAGCTGCTCTCCGTCGACCGCCTCTGCTTCCTCCAGCCGAATACTAAGACACTACTGTGACTACCGGAGGCAGCGCGACGTTCGCAGCATCGTCTTTAACCGTCTCCTCGTAAGACAATTTGTCATTCTAGTCTATTCAAACGTTAATCACAGACAGGCAATACTTCCGGGTTGTAACGTGATTACTGTTTACTTCCGCCGTGTCAATGCTTTTCAAAGTAAAAGTCAATAGAGGAGCGTTTCAATTAACTGTAATGGAACGATAGACGTAATGTCCTCTCATAGTTTCTACGCGTCATTACATAAAGCCTAGAAGCATAAATGCACATTTGATTGTAACGTCAGTGAAGATAGAACAACACACCAGTCGTCCACTTCCAATAATAGCACGAAAGTATCCACAAAGGAAAGTGATGAAGTACAGATCGAATGTAAATTAAGTAACGAACTCGCTCAAACATCTCATCTAGTTGCCCACTACTAATAATCAAATAGAGGTAAGGTCGTTACTTCACCAGTGGGTAGTGATGTTTTATAATGGATTTTCTGGAACTTCGACACATTTTTTAAAAACGGTTCACTATTACGCGGGACTTCAATGACAACGTGCTCGAGTAGGACATCTAGTGGTCAATAAAATGAAATGCTAGAATAATAAATCTAGAATCTCTAGAATGATTATTGGTGATTGGTTTATTATTATCAGGGATTATAGATAGATGGATAGATAGATAGATAGATAGATAGATAGATAGATAGATAGATAGATTTTGTCACGTGACCTCCACCACCCCTCGTCGTTTTTGCTTAATGAGCTACTGCGCATGTGTCGGAGCGTCTGGCGTCAGTGCACAGACCTCCTGGCGTCAGGGGGTCTGATCTCTACCACCAGTGGGCGCAGCGTTGCGCTATTATTTTGCCAAAAAAAACGTAGAAGAAGGGTTTGATCAGGGCGCGTTGAGCTGTCGCTGCAGGTAGAAATACATTCCCAGACACTGCTCAAAGGTACACTGGCACTTTCGGTTCAAAGACACATACATTGTCTGATTACGGATTTGTTCAAGATATTCATGAAACGTTACATTTATTGCAGTGTTATCGAGCCACCATTTAGCATCATCGCACTGTTTTGCTAGCAGACCAGCTAGTTAGCCCGCTAGCACCAACAGAATCTCATCATCTGTAGAGATTATTCATCCAAACGGATGTGGACGTCGTTTATATTCTTGCTTGTACTCAGTCAAGACTCTATGTAATAATGCTGAGATCAGTGGAGACAATGACTTACGACAACACTTTGTGTTACATGTCTCTTGAATGACAACAAAGCTTGCATTTAAAACGTGACTTTTCACAGGACGGTGAACATTTGACGTTTCGCGAAAAATTAATATGAAATATGTAATATACTGGTGGTGTTTGTGTCAATAATGTATAATCAGCTCAGTACTGCCCCAAGCATATGAAAACCCACTTCATCCCTTTTTTATACTTGCATACTTGCTTTAGTCCTCGTTCTCGGTGATTTTTAACATATTTAATTTAATGGCTTTGACTCAAGTGAAACGTGTAATTAGGAGTTAATACTGTGAAATTAAAGAACCCAGATGCTCTGTGTGAAATGTAAAGGGGCAGAATGTGTTGACATTGTGTCCTCAGTAAAAAAAAGTGTTGTCATTCTAGCTACCTGAGCCATGAGTGAGTTCAGGATTCACCACGATGTGAACGAGTTGCTCAGCCTCCTCCATGTTCGAGGAGGTGATGGAGCTGAGGGCTACATTGACTTGCTGCAGAAACACAGGACACCTTACGTCACCACCACTGTCTCCGCCCACAGTGCCAAGGTAGATCATGACACATACAACTTAAAACGTCTAAAGTTTGCTATTGGGTTTTAAGAAATAATGACAGAGGCCTCTAGAAGCCATACAGATTACGCAGATTATTCTGAAACAGTTCAACAAACATGAATGTGTTTTAAGTTTTAATATATGTGCTATCTAATATATATTGAATTTAACTTAATATTGCCTAAAACATGTTAACACTGGAGAAAACAAAAGAATATCCCCCAGGCATCAATAAAGTACTTTTGATTCTGTATCTGAAATATGTTATTTAAATTTCAGGTCAAATTAGCTGAGTTTTCTAAAACTCCAGAGGACTTTTTGAGAAAGTACGAGGAGCTGAAGTCGAAAAATGTTCGCAACCTCGACCCTCTTGTCTACCTGCTCTCCAAACTCTGTGAGGATAAAGAGGTAATTACAGATGTACAAGCTGATTATTTGTTACTCCCCGTATGTAATACACAATTTTGAGCCTCTGCTCTTCCCTGTCCCCATCTGTTGGAAGTAAATTGTAGTCACTCGAGTGCAATTTCTGTCGATGCGTATTTCCAGACGCTGCAGTTTCTACAGCAGAATGCCAAAGAGAGGTCAGAATCATCCGTGAACCCAACTTCAAGCATCACAGCTAGTTACACCCTAGCTCCGACCTGCACCAAAATGTCAATGCAGGAACTGGACGAGCTGCGGAAGAAGCTCGGGAATGTGACGGCCAGCTCCAACGCTCCACTGGTGAGTGCTTTTTAGAGTTGTGAAACTAAAGGTGTGCTTCTTGCACCACTGGCACGTTCAATTTGATGTCTGCAGCCTGCTGAGGTCACACGAAAGATGCTGAGGGACAAACACAACAAGAAGAACCCCACCCAGCCCAACCCTGTCTTCCCTAATTGGGTGTACGACCGTCCAGCTCTCCTTGGAGACTTCATCACCAGCACCACCCCTTCAGGTGACACAACCGTGTCTGTAGGTAAGTTGTAAAATGTGAATGACGTCTTCTACAAGACACAAGGTCGCTGTTAGTGTTAAATGTCATCTGACATCTGCGGCCAGGTACGATGCCCCTGGCTGCCCAGGAACAAGCTTTGGTGGAGGATCTGCTGTTTGTCCTGATCGGAGTTGATGGAAGGGACATCACAGCTCAGCCTGTACTGGGGAGACAGAACCGCTCCTTCATTGTGGACAGCACATTGGACATGTCCATCAAGGAGCTGGTGAACAGAATATTACCGGTGGCATCTTATTATTCCACGATAACACGGTGGGTTGGTAAGAGAAACATCTACCAGTGTTTGATCTCGCAGTTAGATGCTGATTTGGTGTTTTTGTCTCCTAGTTTCATAGAGGAGAAGTCGTCCTTTGAGTATGGCCAGGTGAACCACGCCCTCACGGCGGCGATGAGAACCCTGATGAAGGAGTACCTGATCCTGGTCACTCAGCTGGAACATCTCCAGCGGCAGGGTCTGCTGTCGCTGCAGAAGCTCTGGTTCTACATCCAGCCCACCATGAGGACCATGGAAATACTGGCCTCAATCGGTAAAACTTCAGCTGCACCTTTTTTTATGGACTCAGAGGGAAGGTGGTTTCAAACAACTGTTAATGTTTCAGTCCATTTCAGCAGTAGCACATGCTCATAGTGTTGTAATCTTAAATCCAGCACAAAGCATTCAGTGTTGGGAGCTGAAAAGACCCGTATTATTATTATCTGAAAAGTGCTTGACTAGATGCTGCTTGTTTCAGCCACTAGGGGGCGACCTGTATCAAGTTTCCTTATCTCCATTTTAAAATCATTTGAACTTGAATTTCTTGAAAAATATATCTACTTTCCTCGTTTTTTTGTTTTGTTTTGTTGTTTGCCAGCGTCCTCGGTGGACAAAGGAGAGTGTATGGGCGGGTCAACGCTGAGCCTGCTCCACGACCGAACCTTCAACTACACGGGCGACAGTCAGGCTCAGGAGTTGTGCCTTTACCTCACAAAAGCAGCCAGCGTCCCGTACTTTGAAATCTTGGAGAAGTGGATCTATAGGGGAATCATCAAGGATCCATACAGGTGCCGTCTCTCTCTGACACACAGACTGACGCCCTCAGTGCTTTCACACTAAACACTAAACACTTTACGTCATCACAGCGAGTTCATGGTGGAGGAGCATGAGCTGCAGAAGGAGAAGATACAAGAAGACTACAATGACAAGTACTGGGATCAGCGCTACACCATCGTGCAGCATCGCATTCCCTCTTTTCTACAGAAAATGGCTGACAAAATATTAAGCACAGGTAAAAACAAATGCAAGATACAGATAAAGGTCGTTTTTTTAAATAAAGACTTTACCGCTTACTGTACTACTGCACAGGGAAATACCTCAATGTGGTGCGAGAGTGCGGACGTGACGTGACGTGTCCAGATGCCAAGGAAGTCCTGTACACACTCAAGGAGCGCGCCTACGTGGAGCAGATCGAGAAAGCCTTCAACTACGCCAGCAAGGTGCTTCTGGACTTCCTCATGGAAGAGAAGGAGCTGGTGTCACGTTTGAGGTGAGTCCAAATAAGTTGTGACACATAGTGAACAGGTGAAAGGTGAATTCACAATCCCCATCATGTCACAGACGCTCAGTCATGATCCCACCAGGTGCTTCAAGACGTTTAGATGTCACAGAAGTGAAGAAGAAACAGCCACAATCAACGCTCATTTGTTCATGCTCCCTCTGAACGTCACTGTGCTGGTGTTGCTCTCATCAGATCCATTAAGCACTACTTCCTGATGGACAAAGGGGATTTCTTTGTGCACTTCATGGACCTGACAGAGGAAGAGCTGAAGAAACCAGTAGATGACATCGTTCCCCCCCAGACTAGAAGCCCTCCTGGAGCTGGCTCTAAGGATGAGCACGGCCAACACGGACCCCTTCAAGGACGACCTCAAGGTGCACACAACAGTTTAGCCTCATTAGTACTGCAGTGATGAGCAGCATTGGTAAGAACAGCAGTAATTACTACTTATGGTGCCTTTCCACTCCACTCAACACAGCTCAGTCAGGGTTTTTTTGTGTTTCCACTGGTACTTTTTTTCGCTCCACCTGTCGAGTTTCCAAGCGAGCAGAGCTGATACTAACCGTGATGTCGCAGAGTGCCGGCCTCTGATTGGTCACTACTCACAGAGGGCCGTCCCAAGCGCTACCTTCAGCAGAGGAGTCTATCGATTCAGTTCTTTATTCCTCTTCGCGTTCTCATCCAACATGGCTGGTCCATTAATGAAGTACAGACATGTTTTTGTGATTTTTGTCTTGTTAGACCGTTAAAAAAATGCTCTTGCAGCAGTGTCTCGCAGTCAGAGCTGGGACATCAAAGAAGTACTGGATTGTAATGGAAAAGTGTCTGAATAGAACCAAACCAAGTAGACCTGAGCCGAGTAGTGGAAAAGCCCCGTGAGAGTCCAGTTACCGTCACTGTTGTTCCACTGTTCCTTCCCTGATAGACTGATGTCATGATTTGTGAATCACATGTCGTGACGTTCAAACTTCTTTTCTTCTGCCGCACAGATCGACTTGATGGCTCATGATGTCATCACCCAGCTGCTGCGGGTGCTGGCCATCGAGACAAAGCTGGAGAAGAGCATCATCAACACGGAGCAGACAGACGCGGCACTCAGCGGCCTCGAGGCGTTTTCATTCGACTACATCGTCAAATGGCCGCTGTCGCTCATCATCAACAGGTTCTGAACTGACATTACAGATATTTTAAATGTCAACGCAGCCTCATCCTTTTCTGGTCTATTTCTATAAACCAGAGGAGGATGAAAAGGGCATAAATGGAGGCTTCAGAACATTTGGTAAATTATAAATACTTTTTCAATGACTTATGATGAATCATTTTGCGGTTTGGATGTCATGTTTTTTTTCCAGAAGAAACATTTAAAATATGAGAGTTTTGTGCTTTTTACTGTTAGATCGCAAATGGATTAGTCATAGATCTGATCTGATGAAACTCTGTAGACGAGTGTGCAAGCGAACATCCATCCCAGCTCTACTGATCTCAGGACAGTCAGTCTGAACAGCTGACATTGTCTGCTGGTTTCTAATTTTTCTCTTTCTTTTATTCGTCTTTCCCAGGAAAGCTCTGACCAGGTACCAGATGTTGTTCAGACACATGTTCTACTGCAAACATGTGGAGAGGCTCCTGTGCAACGTGTGGATCAGCAACAAAGACTCCAGGCAGTACTCCTTACATTCTGCTAAATGGTGAGAGTCTCTGCTGTGTGAGGAACAACAGGAGTTCATCGGCTCAAACGATCCTCTCGCTCAACAAATAACGTGTTCTGCTTGCAGGTTTTCAGCTGCGTTCGCCCTCCGACAGCGCATGCTCAATTTTGTGCAGAACATCCAGTACTATATGATGTTTGAGGTGATGGAGCCAACCTGGCACATGTTGGAGAACAACCTGAAGACGGTGAGTGTCTCCCCTTGGCATTTGGCTGAGTGAGCCGCTAGTCACTAATGTACATCACTCATCATGTGTTCAGTCCAAAGCCAGTCGAGTATTTCCTGAGGGAGCCTTTAAGGAGGTCTTGGTCTTGATTCACCCCTCCATGAAGTTGACGTGGAAATAGACATGCTTATTAGTATCGTGTCTCCTCCTCCTCCTCCAGGCGTCAAACATCGACGATGTGCTCTGCCATCACACCAGCTTCCTGGATAACTGCCTGAAGGACTGTATGCTGACCAACCCCGAGCTGCTGAAGATCTTCTCCAAACTCATGTCCGTCTGTGTCATGTTCACCAAATGCATGCAGGTATTTTGACATGACAACAGAATACAAAAGGATTTATGGAAAAAGAAGCCAAAGACAGGGTATATTGTCTCTGCCTGATTCGAAGTTGTCCGTTCAGAATGGTCACTGACCATTCAGTGCAGCGATACATCCTGAAGTGATGAAACGCGCCGGACTCTCCTTGGAAATCTCGACATTCTAGAAATGTCATCACTGGACGATGGAGATGAACGCTGAAAAAACCTGATTCAGACAGAAGCCGACAGACCCTTTTCAGCTCTTGTACTAAGTGGTTTGAATAAAAGCGGACAAATATTATGAAGTTCTTCTCGTACTCTTACCTAATCCTTTTCCAAAGCAACAGATTAAATACGTTCTAAGATGTATTTTTTCTTCCTGACTGTTGCAGCGTTTCACCCAGAGCATGAGGTTAGAGCGTCTCTCTCTGGAGCAGGGCCCGATGGACGGGCTCCCCTCCCAGAGAGACCATGCTGACGAGGCAGAGAAGAAGAGGCTGACCACAAAGGTATCGTCAACTCTCCTCCCCCAGACCTCGTGTTAAAGAAACCACTGGAGTCAGACAGTGACAGTGACGTTTACCTCATTACTTTCTTAGACAATTGTCACATGTATTTTGTTCCCTCTGTGCTTCAGTTCCTCACTGAGCACGCGGACGGCCCGCAGTCCGACGCTGGTTTTGAAGCCACCATTAGCAAGTTTGACAGTAACTTCAGCATGCTACTACTGGACCTGCTGGACAAGTTGAGCATCTACAGCACCAACGACTGCGAGCACAGCATGATCAGCATCATCTACAGGTAAAACTGTTGGTCTACTCTGTGTGTGGAGGGAAGTTAGAACGTAAAAGTGCGCTGATTTTTACGACCGCTTACTTCACAGGTTGGATTTCAACGGATTCTACACTGAGCGTCTGGAGAGGATGGCCATAGAGCGAAGTCAGAAAGCATCTGCATAGTATTTCCTGCTCATTCTGCAATAAAAGCTTGTTTTCGCACATCAGAACTAACATAATACTTCAGTGTGTACATAAAATGTATTGCAATAAATGTATAAACAATGGAAGGTGCATTACTCTCTGTCCACCTCTGAATATGTGGATCACACTCCTTGTGGGTAAATTATTTCTGGCTCCACGGCAATTATTCTTTGTCTTTTACCTGCTTTGTCGAACATGCTTTACGGTTTCCCCAGTGTAAATACATAATAATTCAAGTCTGCAGTCAACTCAGTATCAGGGTGTAAGTTTTCCTAACTTTTCAACTTTAACGAATTTGATGTTGAGAATGAAAATATAGTTAAGTATGTAATGCTGTTTAAGATAGTAGTTTATTATTATTATATGTGTGGGCAAAATACTTGTAGAGTTCAATCCATCTGAAAATTGCGGTTAATAATTCTAGTATTTTTGACCTCAGGTGCAGAAACATGGCAGCATTGATGTTAAGAATAAAAGCAAAAAGTTGTATTTATTGTAGAATATTTGTGCAGTCAATCACCATTACGATTGTCTCGATGGACTTTACAGTACTTTACAAGTATTTTCCTCACTTTTTTTTGTAAATTTCAAGCCCCATTAATTGGATTTACACCAATTTTAGTATTTTTTTGATAGACTGTAAAGGATAGGATGTAAAATTAAACTTTATTACACTCCGCTACAATTTATTGTAGAAAGTTTTTCACTTTCCCGGAAACCACTCTGTTGTAACGAGTGCTGACTTGACCAGTCAGTTCCGCTAAAGGAGCGGACCGGAAGCGGCTCCTCGGCGGAGCAGCAGCGGCTTCTCGCCCTGGGAGAGACGGCAGACGAGCCGAAGCGTTCGGCCCGGGAGCGGACATGCGGTTACTGTGGCTGACATGTGGTACGTGGTAGCTCCTACTTTATCATGACAGTACTGTTTAATTACTTTAGTGAAGTTTACATATTCATTACAACAACGTGACATAGCAGAGTTTCCTGTTTTAATGTCTCAAGAAGATGTTACGTTCCCCGATTGGTCATCGATTAATCTGAAGTTCCTTCCTGTCGAAGCAGATATAATAATTAATTTAAAATATATATATATTATATTCTATTATATTGTAATATTGAATAGACGTTTTCAAACATCAGTTATCATAATAGTAAAATTAAACTCCCAGAGTCTGTAAATGAACCACAAATACAAATGCAGGACATGAGTGGACTGAAAGCAAGGAAGTTCAAGGTCAAAGGTCATGGGTAGGCTGGCAGGTATAAACAGGTGTAAACTCCAGGAGATAAAGGAACTGTCTGAACCTGTTGTGTTATACAGCTTGTGTCTTGCAGAACTCGGTCTCTATGTTGCCCCACGTGGAGCGATATGAGGTGGTCACACCTGAGAGACAGAAGAGGAGCCTAGAGGAGCACCAGGTGAAACACACCTCGCCTGCCCTTCACCTTCGCCTTCCCATTGATACATAAGATTTAGATTTAAAGTTGTACTTTATACGGACACTGTGACACATGTGTGCACCACTGATTTCCACAGCTGTATCCTGATACGCTGCAGTACAGGTTGGCCATTGAAGGGACGAACCATGTGATCAGTCTGGAAAAAAACAAGTAAACGTTCAAAAACAAAAACAAACACACACACACCCCCACACCTCTCTCTATATATATGTGTGTGTGTATATATTTCTTGTCTAGCACTCATCATCTATATATTTGCAGGAATCTTCTTGGGACAGATTACACTGAAACGCTCTATTCAGCAGATGGTCAACGAGTGACAACATCACCTGAGCACGTACGATTCTCACACCCTTTTGAATTTGGTAATGACATATACGTGAAGGATGAACGATCCTACTAATAAGTACTGTTATATCGTAAATTAATATATACTAAACTCATAAAAACATCTGTATTCTGACGTAGCGTCCTGTTTCGACTCTGTTTATCTACAGCACCTTGAATCTAATGTGTCATCTAACGTGTCTCTGTCCAGGATCACTGCTATTATCAGGGTCACATTGAAGGCGTGGCGGACTCTTCGGTCAGTGTGGGGATATGTTCAGGCATTAGGTAAGCACATTTTCTACCCATCAGATCAGATCGTTTTACCAAGTAATATCTGATAAAAGGATCTGAACCTTGCAGTGGCGTCCTGAGAACACGGCAGCGGATTTACCTGATCGAGCCTCTGGGATCGTCTGAAGACGGCGATCATGCGTTTATAGACAGGAGCATCTGAAGATTAGCGGCAGCTCCGGCTGCGGTTCCACGTCCAACGGCACTGAACTGCGTGCCCAGGTCCTGGACCGGTTCCCCCGACCTGCCGGCCTCTTCAGGTCCAGATCATGGGTAGGTGACAGGGGTTGATTGAAACTCCTGTAAAACTGGTTAATGTACCTGGAAAGTGCTTGGGGACTCCTTGAATTTTATTCTTGTGAAGCTGAATTCAACTTGTTGGTCAGTGGACCCCCGAGGGACCTTGACTTAGCATCAGGGGGTCCCCAGCAAGAAGGGCAAGAGGGAAATACAAGAGTATTACATGTTTACTGTATATCTACTACATGTATACAGTATAAACTCCCTTTTTTGACAAAAAATAAAGGAGAGTATTTGTAACGATAACTATCAGTAATGATCAATTAGTGTTATGGATTCTTAAATATATACTGTGTATACTGTATATTTGTGTCCTTTCAGAAAACTCAGCCTGTCTCAGACACACAGCGGTTTGTTGAGCTGTTCGTGGTCGTGGACAACTCCGAGGTGAATGATTTCATTTCTGTAAAATGACAACAGAAGTTATGTGTGTGGACCAGGGATGGCTGCGTACCCTCAACCTGACAACATTCTTCTGAAAATTGTGGGAAATATTTGCACTGCCTGGGTTGGCATGATGTTCAAAGTCAGGTTAGGAGTGCAAACGTGTTTTAACACCAGGAAACACAACTGTGGTGTACAGTACACACACGGCAGGCAGACTAGAAGCTGAAGGACACAGCAGAAATGGAAACACGCTGACGTGTGCCTCTTCTCCTCCTCCAGTACAAACGTTATGGCAGTCAGACCAAAGCGCGTATCCTCCAAGTTGTGAACCATGTTGACAAGGTGGTTTTTAATCCATTCATGTTGTGCTGTCGGTGAGTTGGGCCCAAAGCAACCGGTCTCTTCCTCTATCTGCAGTTGTACCGACCTCTGAACATCCGCGTTGTGCTCGTGGGCTTGGAGATCTGGTCACACCGAGACTTCATTGATGTCCACCTGAATTCAGAGACGACGCTGGATCGCTTCCTTCTGTGGCGCCAGGCTGATCTCCTGCAGAGGACCAAACATGACAACGCCCAACTCGTGACGTGAGCACCAGCCGTGATCTGCGCAGATCGGAAGCATCTCTGCGGAAGGTTTGACTGACCTTTGGCCTCTTGTCTTGTTCAGGGGCAGAGATTTTTACGGCGATACCGTCGGATTGGCAAATAAGTTCGCCATGTGCACTGACAACTCAGGCGGCGTCAATCAGGTACAGTAACTGAACAGGAGGGAGCTCACGCTCTGTGAACAGATAAACTGAAGGGATAGTTCTCTCCCAGGATCACCATGACAACCCCATTGGCCTGGCCTCCACCGTCGCTCATGAGATGGGACATAATTTCGGCTTGTCGCACGATTCGGCGGACTGCGTGTGCGGGCCGTCCCACCGCAGCGGAAATTGTGTCATGGCAGAAAAGCTCAGGTAAGGAAGTCGACTCCTAAACTCCTAAACTCATTTTATCGGCACCGTTCACAACTCTGAACCTTGCAGGTCGATGCAGGAACACTGGAAACTACCAGATGGCGTCAAGGATGATCTTTTCTGTAACACTTGCTTTTTGTTTGTTGTCATTTTGTCCAGGGTCTTTAATTTGGTTCTAAGATGTGTAGGTTAGAATGAAGGAGAGGAAAGAAGATAAATACCTAACTGGTATCAGGACTTTTTCTCACTTACAACCTGAAGCCACAGGGGCTTACGTGTGTCTGTTTGTGTCTTCACATTTCAATCTCTCAGCTGTTTCGCTCTTCCTCAGGACAGCAAGTCAAGAGTTCCCAGAGTTTTTCAGCAGCTGCAGCGTAGAGCAGCTGGCAGACTTCCTGGAGCGAGCTCGTCCCGGCTGTCTGCACAGACCCAGCTCAGCTCAGACCATCGCTGTGGGACCTCGCTGTGGCAACGCCATGCTTGACCCTGGAGAGCAGTGTGACTGTGGCACCGTGGAGGTAAAACAAGTCCACGACTGCTGGTGAACCTGAAACTTTGAGATTGGTCTGAAATTGTTATTTCAGTTGCAATGTAAAGTTCAACATAAATTAGATGTAAAAAAAAAAAAAAAAGCAGAATTTCATTGTCATCGCACATCGTCCAGGTACCAGTGCAGTGTAGCATCTAACCGGATGTGCGAAGAGCATAAAGCGACTGTTTGGAGAGGATAAATGAAAAGTATGAACTGTACAGTAGAGTCAGGAAGTAGGAGGAAGACAAACATGAATGTACGCTGACAGTTACAGTAACATACTTGTTAACTGTCACCGTGGGTCCGGCTGCTTTCCTGTCAGCGACTTTATCTCTCTGAAGAGTCATGGCAGCGTCAAGTCCAGCTGCCAACAGTTTATTTTTTGTGTCTCTAGGAGTGCACCGACGCCTGCTGCGATGCTTCCACTTGCCGTCTGACTGAAGGAGCTCAGTGCGCTCATGGGCGATGCTGTGAAAACTGTCAGGTACTGAAGCTTTTATCTCTCCACTGCCGGCGTCAGGGGACGTTGAGTGCCTCTCCTCCCGCCCCCGACACACAACCCTGCCAGACAATAACTGCATCCACCGACTTCAGGCGTCACGCAGAGGCTGCTGCTCCCTCCAGCGCATCTGACGCGTCCATGTCCTTCCAGCTAACGACACACTGGTGAAAGCTGGCACATACACACGAGCTGGTGATGTTTAAAAAGTAGAGAGAGAGTTACCATGAGGTGCACAGAGGTGAATGCACCGAACCACGTCGGAATGGACGTCTGGTGCAGCTGACGTCTCCTTTATCCCCCGTTTGCTGTCGATACCAGATGAAGAGCTTCACAGAGCTCGCGGCGCTCACTGGCCTCTCTTTAGGAGCAGTGAGGGACCAGGGCAGATGTGTTCTAGCTAGTAGTGTGTTCCAGCTGTTTCCTGCAGTGAAGAGTGTGTGGGGGGGGTTGTTGTTTTACACTTTTTGCAGCACTTAGGTGGTTTGTATCCATTTCAGTGACTTACAGGCAGAGAACTGTTGTGTGTTTTTATCAACAAGAACTAGCACCAGAACACGACTACGACTCTGTTGCAATCAAATCGGAACGCAAAGAAATGACATCACCGCCGGGTACGACAGCCGAGGAATGTAGAAAACACTCTGCCCTCATGGGAAAGATGTCGACTTGGTGTGGACTTGCTGCCACCTGTGTTTTCCACTACAGAGACAACTCTTACTCAGGGCTCCTCTGACCCAGACGTATCCTAACATCACCTGTTGAAATGTACTTCCACAGTTCAAACACGCCAGAAGTGTGTGCAGGAAGTCAGCTAGTGACTGTGACCTGCCCGAGTACTGCACCGGCGTGTCGGGGGTTTGCCCAGAAGACAGCTTTGTGATGAACGGCAAACCCTGCCACGACCAGGCTCCGGGTTTCTGCTACAACGGCCAGTGTCCCAGTCATGAGCAGCACTGCTGGAGGCTCTTTGGACCAGGTACACGCCCCCAAACAGAGGTGGTGTACCCCTGGTGGTATAAGGTGTTGGGGTACATGATGGAAATGGTCTTTATCCGTCTCATAACACTGAAAAGGTTTTCACAGTTTGAGAAATGAAATGAATTATTATTCTCCTTTCGTTCGTCCGCTTGAACACTTGAACACTTGAACTCTGAACTGTGCTTTTTCAGGGGCCAGAGTTGGGTCAGATTTGTGTTTCGACTTAAACAAACGGGGCAAAGAAGACACCAACTGTGGGAGGAGCAGATACGGCTACGTTCCCTGCACTGCCGCGTACGTACGAGCACGCTGCACGCTGGAGGCCATCCGACGCACTCTGACCCCAATGTGACTTATGTTTTCTATTTTGTAGGAATCTGAAGTGTGGATCCATATTTTGTGAGGGTGGGGGGGAGTCTATCACAGGAAAAAGGGCGTCGTACTCTGTGAGGAGCATCGAGTGTAAGATCGCCGTGGACGACGATGGTGCCAGAACCATGGACATGGTCCCTACAGGAGCCAGATGTGGACCGAACAAGGTAAGACTGGACAGCTGCTGCCTCCCCCATAAAAGTATCCTGTCCTGTGCTCTGGACCGCTGTGGTCTTCACCGTCTGGAGACTCCAGAGGGGAGAGGTCTTCCACTTCAAGTGAGGAACTCAGCAGGGGAGGCGTCCCAGTGTTAGTGGGCGGGGCTTATCTCGTCCTCCCAGCTGCCCTCATCACGAATGTTGGCGGATTGATGCACGTCAGTCAGAGCTCTGGTGGTTACGATCTCTTTAAATGGAGCTGGATGTTTGTCGACCGTCTGCAGGTTTGCATCAACGGCAGGTGTGTGGACGTCTCCGTTTACGGCCACGAGGAGGATTGTGCGCAGAAATGCAACAACAACGGGGTGAGTGAATGTTTGTGAGTTTGGAACCAAACACGTCGACCTGGATCTGAACGACTCTCATTGTTCTCCACCATCAGGTGTGTAATCACAAGAAGGAGTGTCACTGCAACCCCAGCTGGGCGCCTCCTTACTGCGACTCTCTGTATGAAGAAGCTTCTCAGGGTTCGTGTGCCCAGCGATCACTCCTCTACTGGTTTAGTCAATGGAGGACTTGACATGTCGAGCATTCACTGTTTCACTGTATTTCCCGTGTACAGGTCAGGCTGGACGAGCAGCTGATGTGTGCGTGGTGCTCTCCATCCTCCTGGTGTTTGCCGCGCTGGCCGGAGGGCTGATGTGTTGTAAAAAGGACAAGTACATGTCCAAGAGGTCCTTGGTTTTTCCTCGTTGGTTCTCTCATTCGCTCCGTTGATTTTTTTGGGCTTTGCTGGACGTTGAGTGATTGAAATCTTCTCAGGAAAGGACAGTCGGCCGCCGGCCAGCTGAACGCGGTGAAAGAGCGACCTGAGATCAGTCCGCCCACGTTGATGGAGTCGACAGCAGCGCAGGTCTGTGCTCCTCTGATGGAGACCGTGATTCCGAGCCGACCGGCTCCGCAGGTACGTTGAAGTCACACAAACCCGCGTTAGAAGTCAACGAGTCGCTAAGTGTCTGTTGTTTTCTTGCAGCCACCGAAGAAGCCGTCGACATCCCATCCAGAGCTAGTGAGTGTTTGGACGTCATGTGACCTCTCCCCGTGCTGATGGATTTGACTCGTGTCCCACTGCTCCGATCCGTTAACTGCGTCGTCTGCGGGTTGAACGCTGCGAACAGACATACTGAGCAGGAAACAACCGGCGGTTGTCGGTCCACTCAGTTGGTGTTTCCATCTGTTGTTTCCACAGATGGGACCTTTACCTCCTGCCAAGCCTTTGCCTCCCATGAGCAAAGCACAGGTGAGTCAGCTGATCCCACCCGCCCGAATGAATGAACAACAAACAACTGATTTAAGAAAAGCTCCACTGGAAACAGTATTTTTTAAATGACTTAAAAAGACATTTTTAGAATTGCACTTTTACATGAATTTTACTTTTTTGTTGTTGTGTGAATTTTTATATATATATTTTTTGTATTTATTTTTTCTTCATTAGTTGTGTTATTTATTTTTGTTTTGTTTGTTTTGGTTTGTATCAATTTTTTGTTTCTGTGTGTATTTGTATGTTGTTTTAAATCTTCACGTGCCGTGTGCAGCATCTGGACTTATCTCAGGATTCACGTCAGCTGCTGCTCTGACATGACAATAAAATGTTGTCTTGTACAGTGCAATCCTGCCAAACCAAGCCCCCCTCCGGTGCCTCGGGTCAAACCTAGTCCTCCCTCAGCCGCCCAGACGACGACGCCTACTCTTCAGGCAAAGCTGCAAGTCTACTGACTCACTGCACCTTCTCAGTAAAGACTCATTCATTGTTCAGCATGTTTGTAGAAAGAGACAGAGTCTCCAGTTCTCAGTCTGAGGTTTGAGTCACAGGACCTCAGGTCAGAAGGTCAAACCCGAGAACCTTTGAAGACGATGTGTGTGAGCGATGCTCCTCCAAACCGAGAACGTCTTGTGAAAAAGGGATTTCGGGAGGACTCAGTTAACTTGTGCTGCAGGATGTCGTGTGCAAAATGGTGCTTAAAAAGAAGATTGATTTCACGCTACTGTATCCAAACACCAAAGCGTGCCTTCTTTAAAGGTGCTACCGTATGTGTAACGCAACAGACATCTGTCAAGTTTTAGAAGTTTTTAGGAGCTCCTTAGGTTCCCCCCGGAGGAGCTGGGGAAAGGAGCTCACTGAGCCTGGCACCAAAGAGGCGCAGGAAATATGGATGGTGGCGACTGGCGAAAACAAAGATTGACCAAATCTTGCACATAGCGCCTTCAAGGTTCATTGCACTTTATTTGAGAGCGAACAAGGATATGTAGGTCTGGTTGCTCTGTGCGTCTCCGCCGACCTCTGTGTTCTGTTTTTGCTTGGAGTGTTTCAGGAGCAGCTGGAGTTTAAAGCACTGGTGTTTTCCCTCCAGATCCGAATCTTAAATAAGCAGTTTACATAAATGCACATACTGTACAATGATCAAATGCTTTTGCTGCAGTAAATACGGTGCACTTTATTACAAATGATGTCACATCAGCCACATGCAGTGGTATACTGTTTGTATAGTTGTGTTTCTTTGTGTAAAATGTCATTGTTCCTCCCAGTAAACAGTCTCTGCACCAGTCCTGCAATTGTATGTCTCTAGTGGGAGGAAGAAGGAAGCGATGAGGCAGCGATGAGTCCGTGACCATCTGGGACACATAATCAGCCTTTTCTTTTGTTCCCAGAATGTTTGTGGCATCAAACTCAAACTCAACATGGAGAAGTGTGTGAGCAAGTCCCACTACATGGGTGAGGTAATCCACATGAACCAGGACTGAAGTGGAGTCAAATCAGCAGAGGAATGTCTGATTCAGTGTGAATCACGGGCTGAGAAGCTGACAGAACAATCAGTTACAGCTCAGTGTGGAGTCTGCGCTCGGCTCACATCGGCCCGTGATACCGACATGACGACTTCCTTCCCAGAGATCAGGGCGTTGACTCACTGCAGATGAGGGGTTTACGAGGCAGCTCATGAGATTTCCTGCTCTTTGATTCACACATGGTGCTGCTGAACAGTCCAAACTCTGCTGTTCGGGTCTGACCGGGAGGTAAAAACACTGAAAGTGAGTGTTGAGTTGCAGGTCATGAGGACAGAGAAGGACGGGCTCCAGCTGCTTCAGTGACGCATGATTAATTACTGGGCTGAGCAACACTGCTTTAATTGTCCACTTAAAGTATCTGGATTGTTTCTGCAACAAACTGGAACTGTCTTTTCCCTTAACCTGGCCTCAAGCTGTCGGTCACAGTTTTGTAATTTTGTAGGAGCAAATACAGAACAGCTGTGTTACCATCAATTGTTCTAGTAGAGCAGACGTTGCAGGAAGTGTTACAAGTCACTTTTACATAATTCACCATTTATCAACTGGTTATTATAAAACACATATTGAAAACAACACACACATCTTTCTAACTTTGGATGAAGAATATTGACCTTAAAGATCCTCTAGGAAATCCTGTGTCCATGAAACGCGGTGGTGTGACTACGATGTGATCCTTGGGTGGGCAACAACAAGAATGTTGCTTTTTCTAAAGGTCTGTGTGGTTACATCACACCCACTGAGGCCAACCCATCGCCACAACCCTGTATGTCAATGTGTAAATAAAATACAACAGATTCAGTTTCCAACCATTTGTTTGAAAGAGGACATATCACAAACACATCGCTTATATTTATTAAGAACAAGGCTGATTTTTATTTTAAATTGATCAAAGAAAGTCAGTTTTACCGACAAATGGATGTTTTTAAGTAAATTATTCTGTGTACCTAATATAATTGCAGTACAGGTACACAAACGTCACCAGAGAACATGTTTGGTTCATCAAATATCCCATTAACATTAATCCATAAAAATATTTCTATTGTTTATAGTAGCTGTTTGATATTTTCCATCCACATTTGGCCAGAAAGGGGAGTTATTTCATGGTAAAAATGGAATTTGATCAATAAACATCTTCGAAAGGTCAAAGTTCATACAGAACCACAGATCAGAATCATGCCAAAAGTCATTTATTTCTTTTATCGTCAGGCAAATGTTTGTTCTTTATACAATGAGGTTTCTAAAAATTAAACAGAACCATCCGATGGGAACAAATGGAAGGAAAACTGACAGACTTGAGTTACTTAAATACAAAAAATTTTTCCATTGCACTTCAACTTCATAAATACAGTTTCTCTCCGAGCCAACGTGAACACCTGACAGTGAACAGCAAAACATTGAACCATGTACTGTCACTGGTCTGTGATGAAAACCAGACGGTCACTGTGTTCAACAACAGAAAATTATTCTTGCAATTATTGCAATTATTATTGCAGCCATTTTAATAATAATACATTTTTCCTAGGCAAGAAATTCTAATTATATCTTATTTTTTTGTCAAAATGTCAAACTAAATATGCAAAATAAATCAACCAGCAGATTAATCAAAAATGAAAACAAGAAAAGTGCAACATTTAAAGGTCATATTGTAGTTGACCTTTGACTTCCTGTGTCTGAAACATTGCATCATTGATCTTTTCAGACCGACTCAAATTTTACGTCGCAGACATGTCACTTCCACTGCAATGGGACAGAGATACCGACGACTGGATCGGTGGCTCCACGTAGACAAACCATTGATTGGTCAGGTTAGCAGCACCACAACTCCACTTTGCTGCTTACGGGCAGCACTTTTCTCATTTTCTTAATTAGTTATAATTTGTCAAAATGAAAATATGTTTGGTCTCAGCAGGAGTTTATCACCATAAGGAAGAACTGAAAAACAAACCGTGAACCGGGATGAGAGGATGTTTGGCATCTTGACAGATTATCAAAATAGCTGCTGAACATTCGAGGTGAACCAGCGCAGCTCATCACTGAGACTTTTCACGCACAAACGTCAGGACAAAAATCTCAACAGTTACAAAAAAAAACATCTTCCCCCAGAATGACTCAGATGGCAGCGTCAGCAGCCTGAACACGTGAGAGTCTCAAAGTGCTGTTGCGTGATTGTTGGCCGCTTCAGGCTGCGGGTTTCTGTCAAACTCTGCCTCAAACCTCCATCAGCTGCTACAGTTGCTACTTGATTTACAACAGTAGAAATCCACATCATTTTTTGAGGATATTATGCAGCAAACAAAAAAACAAGCTTGTTAAGAGATGGAACGTTCCAGCAGGTGAGCGTGGATGGACACCGCCGAGCCTGCGTGTTAGAAGAGTCTGTGTACAACTGCCCCATGTTCACGGCGCCGCTTTCCGTCCTTAGTGTTAGTAGGAGAAGGGAGGAGGCAGCGGGCTTACGCGTTCCGCTTTTTTAATTTTGTTGTTAACGTTTCGTATTTGGTCCAGCTCCAGTCTTGGTCCTTAAAGGAGGGAAAACATCCGTGTTAAAGAGCCAAGAGGACAAACTAAAGCCGCTGATTGTTGCTGATTAACTGGAACGATGAGCACGACGTGTGCATGTGTGTCACATGTCAACAGCTGAAGCAGTGATGGTGCACTGATGTTTACCTCTTTTTAACATTTTTTTAAAGAACGTTTTTTGCTTTTTCAACGAACTCAACC
The DNA here is from genome assembly GCF_965212315.1 of Lampetra planeri. Lineage (NCBI taxonomy): Eukaryota > Metazoa > Chordata > Hyperoartia > Petromyzontiformes > Petromyzontidae > Lampetra > Lampetra planeri. The sequence continues at coordinate 17 of NW_027615502.1, read as the reverse complement.
AACTCTTGGGCTGGTTG
>NW_027615501.1:0-41163 GCF_965212315.1 Lampetra planeri | reverse complement strand
ACCGGGGATACTGGCGTCATCCCTGTGGAGTGTTTTGACAGCTGACCCTCGAAAAGGTGATCGTCCATGGAAACACCAGTGCACCGCAGAAGAGAAGACTTAATAAAGTTTAGCGCTGACGTAGGGTTGACAATTGAGGCATCTGCGTCGGCACCATTGAAATCTGTGCTGAGGGTGGAAGCCAACAAAGCTGCTCTCCCCATACTGGAATGACACGATCTGGTAATGTGTAAGTACACTTTGGGGGCAAAAAATACAAACTGAATTAAAAAATGAAGTGTTGCAAACCTGTATTCTTGTCATTTCATGAAAGGACAGATCACTGTGACCGTGATGGACAGGCTTCAGTTGGACTCATGTCAGGAGGGCGGTGCTAAAGAATATCCCACATTGTAATACACATCACACATGTATGCTGTTTTAAGCTGTGTGATCCTTTGCTTTTACTCTTAAATATAAAGAACAACTGATGGAAATTATATGTCACCGTGTATTGGTTGCAAACGTGGAAATCAACCAGCAAATCCATCTCCACCTCCTTTTACTACAAATCCTGAGAATAGAGTTTATTGTCATATGCTCAAGTTAAAACAGGCACATTGGATTTTTTTGTGTCCCTGAGTCAGTAAGAACAAGTCTAAAAGCACACACACACAAAAAGTGCCTGCAAGTGGTGCATAAAATGAAGAAGCTAAATATATACAAATAATACAAATGTACCTTTGTGAGAGGTAAACTACACATAAATATAGAGGAACTATGAGTATAAGTGCACCTTCATTTCAAGAAGTAGACCCTGCTGACGTCTCATTTCCTCACAGCACCGAGGAATTTCATGATGTGTGTATGTTTTTAGCAGATTGTGACTCAGGCTGAAGTGGAGGACATCCACAGGTGGCACAAGACACCTTCTACTACTTGCAGAGAAAGAGAGAGATAGAGAGAGACAGATGAAGCAAAAGTTAACAATTCAGACACAAGCAGTTTCAAAGTAAAGTAATTTGTACGCCTGCCGACTGGGGAAAGCACGAACATAAATGTTAATATATAGAAATTAGTAGCAGTGCTTGTTACGGCCCCATTAACACCTTGTGTGTCACAGAGCAGTCTGCTTGCAGGCTCCCGTAATGATCAGTCACAAGAGGAAAAACTCTTACTGTCACACCAAGACCACTGGTCGGTTTTGTGAATTTCTGCTCTGTTTCACTTTCAATCTGCAAAGAAAAGACTGTCATCTGTGTATTTCCTGCTTCATTTTTGGCGTTTACCTTTTTTTTAAGGGCATGAGAAGACGGAGGAGAGTACAGATGATGCTTGCAGGAGGGAAATGGAACGGTGAATGAGAGATATGTAGGGGTGAAACTGTCAGTCCACAGGAAAATGGCAAGATGGAAAGATGCAGCTATGGTTGAGGATGAGAGTTGTGCTGATAAGCAAACAGGTGAATGGAGACGGGAAGGAGGTAGGACAGGAGAAAAGGCTTCCATAGAGATAAGCCAGAGGGGATTCACGCTGTAGACAAACGAGCAAAGAAAGGCAGAATTGGGTGGGGAAGACATGGCAGAGGAGAGGGAGGATGGATGCACCGCTGTGGTGAGCTTCCACATGGGAGGATGACACATATCTTATCCCCTAGAGAGCGAGGGGAGAGGGGCCAGACACCCCTGCTGATTGACTGGCAGAGTCTCAGCCTGTCATTCACCATCCACTCTCTCATCAACACGGGCAGGGCTCCCTGCAACAGAGCCAAGGGCAGACACAGCCCTGCACAATAATACCCCCCCCCCCCCCCCCACATAAAACGATTCTGCGCCGCATAAAAGAAGCTTTAAAATGTGCTATTCCCCATCCTCATCTCTTTTTCCAATAAGCTTTCATGTTATTCTGGCAAGGCATCTGAGACCTGTGTCAACCAATTCTGAAATAAACAAACATTCGAGATCACTGTCATCTCCAGGAGGAAGTTTGTGAGACACGTGTGGGGAAACGGTATTTGTATGTTATAAAACAAACACGTTGGTATGACAGCCCGCAATCCGTTTCAATTAATACACCTGAGTTAGGTAAGGGTGACTCACACACAAGTCAAACATGCTCCAGTTTCCCCTGTCCTCTTTCCACACACACTACCTATAGTTATTAATTACTCTGCTGAATCCAAATATCCTGAATACAGTGGCGTGATGATTCACCAGACCGCCGCTGGGGTGTGTGGCGGGGGGGGGATTGGTGTATTAGTACTGCTGCCTAGTGGTCATCGCATGCGCTGCTGTTTGTTCTCATAGACCTCCAGCACCATCTGGTGGGATGGAGCGACACTACCGAAAGGTAAGGACGAAAGAGTACTGAGAGAAGTGAAACACTCAGTGAAACGACAAATACTTGGTGTAGAACTCAAGCCCACGTTTACGTTTGTATTCCAGTGCTCATACTCGCTGTGATGACACGTCACTAGCTTGCCAACACCTGTCTATGCATTGCTTCTATCTTTGTCCTGTACAGTACGAGTGCAGGACAACGATAGGAGATGGATCGTTCCGGTCACGGTTGTCACGGCATCAACAGTTTCCACAGCAGTGGACGGACATTAAAGATATTAATTTACTAAATGAGTGTACATTTACATACAGAGCACCGTATGTGAAGTGCCTGCTGTTTAATGTGTTTAATGGGCTGTGTGTCACACATTATTCATTTCTCAGGAAATATCAAATGGAACTATATGGGGTTAATTAGCCCCTTTGAAAACACTTTTGCAAATACATCCAGACATTTCTCAAGGATGTATTTAGGACTATTGGCTTTGGCAGTAAAATGTGATTGCTGAGTGGACGTCTAGTTTTGAAAATAACATGAGACACCATCAAGCAGATGGCTTGGCTCACTGAGTACTATAAGTGCTTACCACTCACCAGTTTTATCATGTCATATCTTTTTTTTTTTTGTCCACAGAAAAATCAGTTCTCAACTGGCACTGTCAGTATGCACAAAGGTTTTGTTGGCTGATGCCTACTCATTTACCCCTCAAGCAGCACATTCTAATGTGACAAAACATAAAACATCCATTTTGCAAATCTTCTTCATTGGAAAATGGAAACCATTAATTTCTTCGAATGTGTAAAGATGTTAAATCTCACTTTGAAAATTAAATGGTTTTGCTCAGACGCACTGGAGAATGATATGCACCAGTGTAGCCTGTGGGGAGTAAGTGTGCAGAAAACACTCCGCCTGCCTAAGACGGAGACAACTGATCAAAACAGGCTAATTAATATATGTGTTTTACATATATTCATTTACGTATCAAAATATTAATGAAAATAAACGTATTTGTTTTTCAGATGAGCACAAGGCTATCAAATATTTCAAACACACCTCATTATGGATACAGAGCCAAGAGCAAACATGCATTCTTAAAGGGCCACGTTCCACAATGGCAAACGCAGGGTTGGTTGCTCGGTCGTGTGTCCTAGATCAGCGATTTTGATGAAATTTGATGAACCATTTTGATGAAAAAACCTGAACAAGTCATTTTCTTCAATGAATGGAAGTTCTAATTTTAAACACATCCTTTCTGAATATTGTTGACAGTTTAGCTTTCAGATTCTCTCTTAGAGAGTTCAGGTACCCAGATCTTTATTTTATTCTTTATTGATTTTTTGTAATTCCCCCCCCCCCCCCACAAATATACAGTTACCTTCTTAAAATTGTTTCAAATGGCTATCTCAATATTATATGATTATATCATAAGTGCTTAAGTGTGTTGAAGTGCTTTTCAACCACGACAGAATAGGATCAGAGGTCACGAAAATCCTCTGATGATTTTTTCTCAACAATAGTAATCAACAGGGTATTAATGCTTTCACCAACAGGGGGTACTGTAGGCCTGCCGTAAAATGTTGTCCAATTTGTTTTATACACACACTATTATGGCGAAAAGATTAATTGACATGTATGTATGTATGTACTTACATACATACCTACATGAAAGTATGTCTCTACAGTGTAGGAAATAATTATTTGATTTGAGACAAAACAAACAAAACAAAAATCCAGAACAAAACATTACATAAAACCTTGAAGTTAATTTGCATTTCATTGAGGTCCCACAGATTAGCTGTGCACCCAAATTATGATCAATCAGTGAATCAATCAATTCCGCATACTCCTGATCTCAAATCGTTGTGTGTGTGTGTGTGTAAAGAACATCTATCCACAGAATCAATTTCTTCCATTTCAACCTCCACCACCATGGGCAAGACGAGAGATCTGTCAAAGTACATCAGGGACGACATGATGGACCTGCACAAGATTGGAATGGGTTAAAAATACCATCAGCAAGAAGCTTCACGAGAAGCTGACAGCTCTCGGAGCGATTATTTGGAATTGATGTAAAATGACCAATCACTCTTGGTCTGGAGATCCATGTCTTGTGGGGTGAGCATTATCATGAGAAAGGTGGGGGATCAGTCCAATATTACATGGGTGGAGCTTGTTAATGATCTGGGTGCAGTTGGGACCATAGTCACCAAGAACAACTGGTAACACTTTGCACCAGGATAGATTGAAATCTTGCAGCAAGTCCCCCTGCTCATCGAGCATCTTTAGTTTACGAGTGAACATCTAAATGATTCAAAAAGGCTAAGGAGAAAGTTCTGTGGTCAGAGGAAAGTAAAATCGAGATCGTACTGAGATTAGAAATTTGAGAATTTAATCTTGAAGAAAAAGACGATTTTGAATTGTTGTCAAAACATTACAAAGCTTAGAAATTTAACAAAACAGCAAAGAAAAAAAAAGTTGTCTTAAATTTTTCTCTGGTGATGGCGGTCACCCAGCGTAAGGGTGAGGCAACACAGCATGAAAAAACACATTAACTGCTTTGAGAACTACATTACTAATTGGCTGTTCTCTTCAAGTATTTACTACGCTGAAGATCTCACCATCCAACTACATAAAAACTATTTAACTAATGCCACTGCACAACAATCAAGATGTTACCTAAATACTAGAAGTTGCATACATTTTGTACATCTCTGGATGTCACATTAATACAACTTTACATTGACAGAAATCTGAGATAATCCATTCAAATCACCCTCACCAAATGGCAACCGCAATTATTGAATGTAAAATTGTTGGCTGTTGGAGCGCAACATGTGGATGTACAATACGTAATGTATTGTACATCCACATGTAAGGCTCTAATATGTTTGCAAATCCTACCACTTATTGCAGCTCATTCTGTTTATATTCCCTTTCTGGACCATTTCAATTGGCTTCTTTTTGTTGTTGTTGCAATGACAACTTTAGACCAGCATGGGGAGGTATAGACCAAAGCACAGATTACTGGACGTGAGTCATTTCTCAGTACTGTGGTGTCCTGTGCTCTTCACGTGGTACTGAGTCATTCACCACTGGGGAAGGGGACATATAGGGCAAGCCTGACTGACGGGCCTGATAAGTGCAGAGTCTGGGACACACGTGTTGATCAGCTAGTGCAACCACCGTGTAGCTCAGTTTCAAATCCCTTTGTGAGGCCTGGTACAAGAACCCATGCAGTTGAATATGTCTGCCCCATATGAACCAGTAACTCTACTTGACTGCTCGAGTTACACACAGTGGGTTTAGAGCCTGATTACCCTCTAAACACAAACTATGGAAATGTGTGAGGGGGAGTGAGGCAGAGACAGACACAGATATGCTTTTTATTTCAATTTATTTATCTTTAAAGAACCAATACGAATTGGGGATGTTTTCAAAACGGGTACAACAATAAAAAACTGACCATTTTCATTCTTTTCCAACTCGCCTTTCAGAAAAGATCTTAGGCTCTGTGTGTATAAGTTTAAATAAGCATTTTAAGGGAAGTCCTATTGTTGCCCTGTTAAGGAGAACGAATGAAAGCACAAGTACCTATCATAGAGGTTGCCAAGTTGTTTCCTGTTTAACTGCCTGGATGATTATCTAGTGTGTGTGTGTGTGTGTGTGTGTGTGTGTGTGTGTGTGTGTGTGTGTGTGTGTGCAGGATTTCACCAAAGTTTGGTGGGCTTTACTGAGGTGACTTGATTATTGCACTCCAAGAAGTTTTTTAAAAAAAGAAATGGCTCTAAGGATGAAAAACAATAAAACTATTGGAAAACAGTGTCCTTGCCCCCTCCAAACTCACATATCATCTTGTGAATAAATATTGCAGACATATTCTAACTCGGTGAAACCCTAAAAAATGAAAGTGACTTGAAGCAAGTGAAGGGAAAAAAAAACAAAACAAAACAAACCTTTACTGCATTTTCAGGTGAACCTTTGATTTGAAAAGGAAAATGAAAAAAAATAAAAACACCCCAAAACCAAAATGGACAGTCACAATACATTTCCGAAATTTAAAATGTTTTTTTTTCTTTCTTTAAAAGATACATTATTCTGTTCCAATTATAATATCAATCATTTGTGGAAATAAAAATCTGTGTGTCATTTAATATCACATCTGTTCATCACAAACTGGAAATATGCTATCCCATGATTACAATTGAGAGAAAAGAAACAGGATGGACTCAAGCTGAAAGAAGAAGAAAGAAAGAAAAAAAAAATTGGGCCCGTGGTTGACAGTAGAACCGGGGGGGGGCGGGCCTATTTGTGTGCTTTGACCTTCCATTCATTGGTTCGGCTGGTGGATCCCCAGATCTGGATTCATTCATTCGACCACTCACTTGCTCTCTCTGATTAATTAACCATGACTCAGTATTGAAAAATCATCACAATAATTACTGTTAGCGCTCTCTTGATTTATTTGTATCTCCCCATGTTAGAGGATTCCCCCACTCGATGTGCATAGACAGATGTGGGCAGCCTACTGCACACAGCAGTTGTGGCCGTTGGTATCCTTGAACCGCAGGCGCATTTTGGGTCTATATTTCTCGAGGTAAAGAAGCTGTTTGGAGTTGAAGGCTCCACGTCTCTTCCTATTAAATAGAGGGAAAAGAAGAAGACAGTGATTTAAAAATTGAATTTGAAACTTCACAAAAGAAAGCACAGAGCAGACTAGCCTAATATCACTCTACTGACATTCTGCAGGGTTCATATTTGTCAGTACTCTATAACCTCACTTTGCCCATTAGCAAAATGTGTCAAGAAATTAAAAGTAAAGGTTTTAGTCTGATCATTCAACACATTGTGTGAACATCCTCACACCATTTATTGACTCAAAAGACCCTTTGTGTAGCACTTGTAGTGCGAAGGAGGTTTCGACAAGTTTCAGTTTTACATGGCGCTGTGGTACACTGCGGTTCAGCTGGTGCTTTCGCACGGATCTACAGGTGTCTAATGAACAACAACAACAGCTGTGCACCAACAAAGGCAGCGAGGGAAACTGCAATGTAAAACATGGATAGAACTATGGGAGGATTCTTACCAAATCTTATCAATAGTGTGTACAAGACGTTTTCAAGTGTTAAGAATGCAACACAGGGTTCCTTCGTTTGAATTTATATATCAAAAAGTTGAAACACTCTTGAAAATGAGTGTGTTGTGTTGCATCTTAAATGCTGCTTTTCCATTACAGTTCTAGTTAGACTGGGCCGGACTCGGTTTGGTTCCAGACACGTCCTTTTGTTCATTACAAATTAGTACCTCCTTGATATAAGTGCAGATGCCACAGCAATGGCTGCATGACACTACCGTGATGGCGTTTCATACGTGACACAAAAACAATGACATGGAGGTGATGGTGAGCTTCTGCACAGTTGGTACAAAACACAAAATAAAATAGTTCCAGTCTCTACATGGAGACTGGATGACAGGTCATGTTTTTAGTTTAGTTTACTGCCCACTACAGTGCCAAACAGGATCAGGATATGCCACTGCTTACTCGCTTGAAAAGGGAATTCTTTCTGAACGCAGTGAGTCAGACACACAGACATGAAGAGAAGGTTGCAGATGTAGATGTCTTATAGATGCAGTGTGTGTGAAGAAGAGAGTGGGCACAGCTGCTCAGACTGAACCTAAATGTCTACGAATGAGCGACATACTGAATAATGCTGTCTGCGGAGCTCCCTAACATTTTACTTAATTTACTGACATTAACAGTAGCACCACCCCCAACTCCACAACTGACTGGTGGGTTTATATTTGCTTCGCCAGTCAGACTTGTGAAAAGTCAGCAGTTCATTCCACGTGTGACTGAGGCCGATATAGGCTCTCAGAGCAGCAGGAGGAATCTGATTAATGCCATCTCCCTTTATTTCGGAGGGAGGTGGGGGCCACACACTCATTCTCCTCATAGTGACAGTTATAGATACAAGTGTGAAATATGGGACCTCTATTTAAAGCTGTGGAGTAGAGGAAACATGGGAGGATACTTACTGCCTTATGAACTGCACAGCATCTTCATACTTCATCCCACACTCAATAAGAGCTAAGGCCACCAAGACTGGAGCGCTGACAGGCAGAATCATCCAGCCAGCCAGTCGAAGGAGACGGTGAGAGAAGCAAAGAGAGGAGAAGAGAAGATTAAATGCCATAGTTCCACAGTAATGGTGGTGGGGGGTTGTTTAAACCTGGGAAACAGGCCTGGGAAACCAACAGGGTGCACAAGTTGAGCGTTGCCCTGCTGGGGTACTGTGCTCACACCCTTACACACACACACACACACACACACACAAGTTACTGTGATAAGCTGCAATGAGACAACTCTCTCCTTTCTCACCAGAAAGAGTGAGAAAGAAAAACAAATATAAACACTTTCAAAAGTATTGCTCAGGTTAGATCTCAATACGGACGGAGCCTTCCTTTGGAGTTTCTAGCACACAATATCCAAGTGGGAGAAAGGAGGGCTAGCAGAAAATGAGAAGTAAGAAACAAGTGTGTTACTGTAAAAAGGAGGGTTGAGAATATTATTTAAGGAGGGACAACCAGCACAGGGAATGACTACAGCCTCTCATGCAACCACGAGAAAGCTGGGTGGTGTAAAGTCCATCTGAGTGAAGCCTCATGAAACCCCAGACACTGCAGTAAACAACACAGGAGTGAGGGGGAGGAGGGGTTCCAGTCTAACCAGTAGTTGCCATTATAAAACCTATGGAAACCCACAGCAATGCAAAACACTGACAGCCACTGGGATCTGTGGTTAGGAAAGACATTTTTAACTACCTGACCTGCGTCATGCGCTTCTGCTTCCTTTGTTTTCGCACTTATTTGGTTGTTTAGAATAACACACAATTCACTGACACATTGGGTCATGAATATTACCCGTACGTCTGTGCATCACTGCTGGAACCTCGTGAACAACAGACAGAGCACATGCAAATGTTCCTCTCTCGGTTCAGGAGAAGTGACGACAGAGTGCTGTTCTCGTGATAAACACCCCTTCCACTAGAGGGGTTTCTGAATGGATTATCAATTTGTGTGGAGAGTCTGATCAGTCTTGGATTTACAAGACAACTAAACTGCAGTATCCCACAAAGCAATTAATGGAACTGAAACGGATACAATCAGATGAGCAAGTCAACATTTGGCAGCCTGAACTAGAGAGACTACCTGGTACTGAACTAGACTACCTGGTACTCTGGAGGAAGAGGCACTGACAAAGCTTGTAAAGATTTTCCTGATTGAAGCAATGAAGTATCTCCTCAACTATGGAAGACATTTGTGCTACTGCTGAGGGCTTTTTGTTGCAACATGACAGCTATTAGCTCACCGGCCAAGCCCCGCCACACAGTGCACAGCAATGCAGCAGCCAGGTTCCTCTCGAAACTTAGCGTTGAGAAGCTTGAGCCAGTCGTCCACAATCTGGGTGGGTGGAGGTGCGCCATCATCGAAAGGCCAGTCCTATAGATGGAAATAAAGGTGATGATGTGTGTTGGAATGAGTAATTAAGAATGTGTGTGTGTGTGTACTCTTACCAGGACCTGTATCCCCTCCTTCTCCACCGGAGCTTTATCATAGGTGGCTTCACAAACTCTCACCAGCGTCTGCACCTCAAATTTCTTCAGCTCCTGTCAGGCGTCAAAGAAGATTTTAGGCACCTGACCGATGCAGACAGATAAGAGCAGACAGATGAGGGCATACCTCAGTGAACTTGTTGAGTGTGGCATTGGTGGGGTTGTGGGTGATGAGGAACCTCATGCACTCGTAGGAAATCTCGACTGCAGCGGGGCGGTTCATGTTGGCGAGACGGCTTAAAAACAATTACAATACAATACTCTTATAAAACAAACGCAACTTTTGGCTCAGAAGTCAGCAGACACTGCTAGGAGACTTATGTAGTCAGGAAATGGATGAATAAATAAAAGGGACAACACGTGGAGAACTACAGGGGTGATGAACAGATGAGGGGGGGAAAGGATAAACTACTCCACAGTACTCCGGGATGTAAAAATGAAATACAAAAAGGTTTAAAATAATCAAAAAAGGGGGGGGAAAAATATGGAGAGACTATCCAGAAGTCATCCAATCAGTTTACCCCATTCAGGAGAGCTGTTTGTGATTGGCTGTTCAAGAAGAAAGTAGAGAACAAAGACTTGTCGTATTGGTTGGGACGGGGCAAGGGGCAGTCACGTCAAGGACTACGCAATATCCCGGAGAGAACTTTGGAAGTGTCAGCGGTTCCTAGTGTGCCGGAAGTCAGGGGGGTTTCTGGGTAGCGTAGTCCCTCGGGGGGCAGCCGATTCACTTCTCCACAGTGGTGAGGTGCTGTGCCTGGCAAAATTCTCCGCTCACACACGCCATATAGGTACGGCTCAAGTCGACACAGAGAAAACCTGCCCAGAGAAGAGGGAGACGGAGAAAAAAGTGAAAATGCAGGATCCTTTTAATGAAGCCATACTTGATATAACTAGAAATTAATTGACAAGTTTAAGCCTGCGGTTGTTTTGACTTAAGACACACAAGTAGTGTCACTGCAGTATAAATTCCCATGATTATAAAAACATATTACATCGCCTTTGTTTTGAGCCTTTTCTTTATCTACTCCACATGTTTTACATCATCAATTCAGTCACTTCAGTCAGACAGCATTTTTTTTACTTTTCTGTCACACTGTTGCATCTTCAAAACATTCTATTCACATCCCTTTATCAGACATCAGAGTTAATCATGTGTCCAGAAAAAGGAGAGAACATGCGCACATGCACACAACTTGACACCTGCTGTTTGAGTCCTAAGGCTAGTCCAGGTGGAGGACCAGTGAATGGCCATGTACAGAAGGTTGACGGTGAGGAACGGAGAAAAGGCTTGGACTTTTGCACTGTGTCACAGGCAGTAGTCACAAGTTGAGGATTACAGGGTGGGCAAAGCTTCAAACAGATGGAGCATTTAAGTCCCACGCTCTTTCCACCTTGAGTCTCTGTCTTTCTCTTTCCATTCAGACTTCATTAAGTCACACTTTCTTTTGAAATAAATATGACAGTACATGCCATCTCTACTATGGACTCTATGGACTTTTTTTCCCATAACATGTACACCTTGTTCTGCAATTCAAACTGGCTCTGCACACCTCAGTCATTTCTGTTTTGCTCCAAACCATAACCTCCTATTGTCACTTGCCAATAAGAATGAGTATTAAGAGTATAAGTCTTCTTTCAACAAAAACTCTTTGATGCTCTGCCTTCTTCTCCCTCCTTTATTTGTTTAATATTTGGCAACATTTATCATCATCCCAAAATGGAAAAAAATGGTGAGAGTAGACACACACCACCCAAATTCACAACCAAACTGATACTACTAACAAAGGTTTTTCAGTATAACACAACCCCATGTTGTTTCATGTCACTTTCTGCATCGCCAATTTAAATGCCCATTCTTTTCCTTCTTATAGAAATATACTGAAGAAGCCCAAACATAACATCAGGTTCATGAAGACCTTGAAACTGCTTGTGTTGGTTGTCAGCCCCCTTTACCATCCTTCATTGATAAACTCGCAATGTTTAAAATGCACTGTTCTAATTGAGGTAATGAACATCAGGCCTGCAGTCACAGGACTGTTGGAAGACACATGCAAAACATTCAGAAGTCAGACAACACACAAACCAAATTTGGAAGCAGAAAATGATTTACCAGACAGGAAACGAGACTTAAATTTATGACAAGCCCACCACCACCATATTAATAGGACATTATTTTACTCTACTGGCAATTAACATGTAGCAGGTCTGCCAACCCAATTGAAATAAACAATGTGTAATGGTTAGTGTAATGAAGCACAGAAAATAAAAGTAAAAGATCCATTTTAGAATCCTTTTATGGAAACGAAAAAACAAGAAAACAAGCGTGCCCAGTTGTTTTTTTTTTTTGTTACTGACTTATCAACAGTACGTTCTCAAGAGAACAAATAAGTGATAAATATAATGTCAACAAGTGTCAACTTGCAAAAATGGCAGCATCTACCAATGCCTTACTAGTCTAACAACTTTTTGTGAGCGTCACTGTGGCAAACATGTCTTAAAAAATTAATAGCTCCGAATAAATGGCACCTCATTCGGGATACACTAAACCCCTATGGTGCATGTGTGTCTACTATGCAAGACCATGTATACAAAACTGGGAGGGAGGTCACTTGGGAGGGCAGAGGCCCACGCAGTGGCCCAGAGAAAACTCCCTCGGTGCCCTGTTCCTCGTCACGTGTGTTCATGTTGGACATGTCCTGCAGGAGGAGGGAGGGGGGAAGAACAGAGAAGGAACTAAAAATTTCAGGGAGTGCCTCCCGGAGCAGCTTATAACAGGCTTTTCAATGACTGAAGATAAAGGACAGTAAAAGATACAGAACAGAAAAAGGGAGGGAAAGAGGAGAGGGAGAGGGAGCATGCGAGTGAAATGAGAAGTGTGAGAGAGCAGAAAGAAGCTGTACATGCTGATAAGGACGACAGTATCTCAGAACAGAAAAGGACACACAAACCTAAACAGGTGATAATGTCAAAATAGAATGGGAACCAGGGCATGGGTGCCCTGCAAATGCTTACTCATCAACTTTACGATGACTCACTGGATGGCAGTGGAAAGTGTATTCTAACTGTGGCATGGTTTACATGTGTAAGCATGATGCTCATTCTATTTTTATTCTCCTCTTAGATATATCTCATCAGTAATAGATTAAAAGAGTATAAGCTGTCTGATCAAGTGAAAAATTAAGACAATAGGGGTGCTATGTGACAAATGCTGTGTGCAGCACTTTGGACACGTGATAGCTGTGACTTCTTTCACTACGAACACATGTTTATTATGTAGACCCCAGGCGTAGTGTAGAAAAACATGACTTTACTGAGGCAATGTTTTAACCACAGGGGTGAGGATGCTGTGCTATAATTAGAAAAACACACAACTGAATACTAACTTCTAGACATGGAATATTTGATTTGGAGTAGCTCAGTGGCAAAATGTTGAGACCTTTGGCCAAAATGTGTAATGTCTGAGTTCACCATCTTCATGCATTTTAGTATGACATGCAGGCCTGTTTGGTAGTCTGAGGTTGTGCTGAGTCTCGCTGATGTTTTGTCTGGAGACATACTGAGCATGACCAGACTGTACTGCCTTCAAGCAGCTGGAGAGCTGATTTTCTGTGTGTGAGCAGGGTTGACTAGCAAAGGGGGTGCTTGTCATCCTTTGCAGGATGGACAGGGAGGTGTTAAGAGGGAGAGCAGGAGTGGGGAAACTCTGCTCTCCTTGGGCTAGGAGCAGCATGGCCTGCTCAAGAGAGATAAAGGTTTTGACACCCGTGCCCCATCTTCCCACCTGCTGGCTACACACAGTGAACTTACTGATATGAAATGTCTTGTTCATTTCACGTGTCTGCTACAAGTTAACACTGCCATCTCCATATTTTTCCCATCTGCCAACCTATGAAGCTATGATTGCTTATTGCTGTACATAAGTGTATAAAGCAATGGGGCCAAAGGTTGCAGAGACATGTTTTCATTCCTGTGGTCTCTCTGAGTTCTACTCGAGATATACAACCCCTGGCAAACATCATGGAATCACCCGTCTTGGAGGAGGTTCATTTAGTTGTTTAATTTTGTAGAAAAAAAGCATATCACAGACATGCCAGATATTGACTGTGGGAAATTTGGATGTTTTCTTCAGGCAGTCATCTTCATAAATCTCATTGGAACAGCACCAACCAAAAGTTCCAGCATCATCACCTTTGCCCAATGCTGATTCGCGAATCATCACGGAATATGACTTTCATCAAGTCATCCACAGTCCACGATTGCGTTTCCTTAGCTTAGCCCATTGTAACCTTGTTTTTTTTTTTCTGTTTAGGTGTTAATGATGGCTTTTGTTAGCTTTTCTGTATGTAAATCCCATTTCCTTTAAGCGGTTTCTTACAGTTCGGTCACAGACGTTGACTCCAGTTTCCACCCCATTTGTTCCTCATTTGTTTTGCTGTGCATTTTCTGTTTTCAAGACATACTGGTCGACCAGTGTGCTTGCCTTTTACAACCTTCCCATGTTGTTTGTACTTGGTCCAGCTGACTTGTGAACAACCAACATCTTTTGCAACATTCTGTGATGATTTACCTTCTTTAAAGAACATTGATAATCCTCTCCTTTGTTTCAACTGACATCTATAATGTTGGAGCAATGATACATGTCAGTCCAGTTGGTGCAACAGCACACCTTTTTAACTTGAGACTAATGAGCAGATTTAATCTGATGCAGGTGATAGATTTGGAAATGGAATGGTGGAATGGAAGGGTGAATCCATAATATTTTACTCAGAATTGTGTGATTCCATATTTTTTTCCCAGTGCTAGACTTATAAAAGCTACAATTTTTTCTCGATTTCTTTTGGTGTTTATTGAAGCCAGAAAGTTGCCGTTTTAGATTACTTTTATTTTGTGACATGTCTGTGATCTGCTTTTTTCCACAATATTAAGCAACAGAATGAACATCCTCCAAGAATGTTGATTCCATGTTTTTTGCCAGGGTTTGTGGAAATGGTAAACTTAAACAATACCAAGGACAGGGGTAACGGAATGATTAAAACTGTGTCTGTGGGATGTGGAAAAAACTTGATGCAAGTAGAGAAGAAGACCAGCAGCTGAATGAAATCAAAGCAAGCAAAAAGTTAGAGAGAACACGCAACTGAGGAAGAAGTTCACGAGTTTGGCAGGAACTGTGTCTGAGATAAAGTAAGAGGATCACACCTGCTCAGTTGCCCAGCTGGCTACAGTGACGTCAATGCTGTTATAGTCAGGGTGGGTGGATCTTACCAAAATTACTGCTGCCCTCAACCGAATAACAAACCTTAATAAGGAATCTAGAAACTTCAACAATTACATTTCAAATGAAAGGTGGGGAAAAGCTATGGCTGATGGCGAGAGTCTAATATTTTTCGTAAAAGAGAAAGCAAATGTTTCTACAAATTTACCTCGTCATAGAAAGAGCTATTTTTCACACTTGATATCCAAAGTTCTAGAGATAAACACGTTGGCCAGAAGCCTGCATTGTTATACAGAACGAGAAATTAGTGTAATGTGAAAGTACAATATCTTCAATCTTTTGGAAAATCAGTGAACCTTTTATATATATTAAATGTGTGTTTATATTTTGAACAATCATTTTTAGTGTATCACATGAGCCCCATAACAAGTGACAAGAAAAGGAGCAAGTCAGTACTACTCCTATTTCTGGGCCTCACAGATTTATCTCACAGCTGAATCCCCAGGCCTGTCTGGGCAAGAAAGCATTGGGAGATGGAGGATTGCATGTAAAAATGGACTGAGGCTGTGCCTCCCAAGAACAGACACACACTGGGTTTTAATTATGCCTTTCGCCTTATAATCAATGACATGACATTAGTCAACAACAAGTGTCAGACGGACAGGTTGGATGGGCAACCAACTGTCAACACTTCATGACACCCTCTGGTCAAAGCCCCATGCTTGCATAAACCCATTTATGCATACGTCACAGAAATGTTGGACCACTGCAATGCTCTATATTAGGCTACAATACTACAGTCCGGTGCATTAGGTGCATGTGTGATACTATGAGCCTAGTTACAATGTATTACTCAATTTCTATTTTAATTTATCTAGACATGACTGGGAGGGCCACAGCCTAAGAGTAGCTGGCTGAATTTCCACATTGTCTGCCTTGGCCTGCATGCTGTCCAGTATAAAATGAGCTTTGGTGGGCTATCACATATCAGTGGAAGAAAGCATTCTCCTTGTAGACTTGTAATTTTCACCTCTTGTAGTAGATGCTGCAGTTTATAGTGTACTGTGCTAGGGAACACTTTGTTGATGGTGATGGTGGATGTCTGGTGAAGAGAGGCATATGGACATTAGACAGAACTGCAGAAGAAATGAATTCAGCTTGACACCAGCATGATGTTTTGTGTTCCATGCCACATGTCCTTTACTGTCACTTTATAATCAGTCAATTCTCAGGTTCCTGGTTTCTTAAAAAAAATCCCTGTTTCTACCTCATCACCAGACATGTAATTATAATTGGGACATGAGTCATATACGGTCATGCCCTTGTTTACCTGTGTAAAAGTCTGACTCATGCTTGTGGTCGTCTCAGTTTAAAATACACTAAACGTTTTGTTTTCTGCTCTATTCTGCAACTATTACCAGACGCCCCTATGAGATACACGTTCCACAGTTCAGGTAGTGGTCTCCAGGAAGATTGGTGGAGGACAGACTACAAGGTTAGTTTTAAACTGTCAACTAAAACAGTGGCAAAGGTCTTGCGTAATGTACCCATATAATAGATTCACACGTTTTAAGTTTGGGGGGGGGGGCTCTAACACAAGCTCTTTTGCAGCATACATGGTGGACCATTTTAAATCAGGCCTATAAATGTGAATGTCTCTAAATATTCAACCAGAAATCAGAAGTTCAATTTCTTCCAGCACAGCAGACAATGTATGGGTACATATTCACCAAAAAATGAAACCTCGCCTTTCTCGAATGCTTTTAACATATTCTAAATTTTATAGTATTCATTTTGTACATAAGGCATAAGTTTACTTTATAGAATTTTATTTTCTAAAGGAAAAGGCAAATTTAAATATAATGTCTCCATATTATTTGACTAATACGACTAAATGTGAGAACAGGAACGGTATAGATATAAGGACCGGATATTTGCATTGACAATATAGCGCAAAGAGTTTAATTGCAACGAGCTAAAAATATTATGACGCACTGAAGTTTATTTTTTTGTCACTGAAAGATTACTCACATGGCTGTTGATCTGTGAGAACTGAGGAGAGGAATCCAGCGGACTTAACTGGCACCCAGTGGGCCAGGTCAGGTTCAGACAAACATTTCGGAATAATGCTTGAGTTTATTCAGCTGGGCTAGCGAACTTGACATAGTGCCTTCAAGTTGTGTGTGTGGCATAACAGCCCAATCTCTATGTTTTAATATATTTGTTGTTACAGCAGCTATTGAGGTTTATTTATTATCATTTGTACTATTAAAGTAATAACTGACATTTGTAGCTTATTGTTTGTTCTTTTGGTGAATTTAAGTCCAGCTACTGAACAACTCTATAACAAGTATCATACAGGTCTCAGCGTAGCGTCAGCTCTTTACATTGACAGTGCTTGGCTAAGGTTGAGCTTAAAAAGAAATATGCAGCCAGGCAGCACTAGCAGGCATATTAAGACTATTCAAAGTATCTGATCAACGTTTTTTTGTTTTTCATTTGGTAAAGCAAAGTACTTTTACACTCTCTCTTCTGTCAGTGCCGGACATTTCAAAATCATTTGAAGCTGTGTGGTTTGCAAAAACTGACACAGCAAATGTTGATTATGCAGACTGTAGTGTGCACTTTTTTCTTTTACACATCTTCTTGATTAGATCCACTAACCATGGTCTTCTCTGCATTTACGGTTCTGTTTTAAGGCACTGTGAGTGGGTGTGCACCATAATACTATACATTATTACATTTATTGAACCATGAGACTACATGTACTCCACATGCATGTGTACACTGAGGAAACAATCCTTTTAAGAAAAGTGTGAACCAGTTGCATTTACATTTATGTCAGTCTAAAAGTCTGTTTTCTTGTCCATCTTAGTACTATTAACATTTTGGCAAATGGACATCCTCCTTCAGTCTCAGAAGGATAACAGGTTAGTTCTCAACTTGCTCCCAGAGGACAGGAGCTAATCTTCCTGTGTAGAGCGAGTTGTCCTGGCTTTATCTGTCCGTTTAAATGTGGCAGAAGAGGGAAGGTGAGTGAATATGCAAACCCTTTATTTTCATGAACAGACTCGCACTACGCACGCACACACTGCCTTTTTGCTGCCTATGAGTGAGCAAAGATAACAAATCTCACTCTGTTCTCCGGGTGATTTGAAAAAGAACAGGGCTTCCTACCTTTGGGAAGAAAACAAAAAGAGTCTATAGATAAAGTGTGATTAAAAAACATCTGTAACTGTAAAAGTCATGAACACTAACAATTTAACCAACCTTTGAATCTGCTAATAGATAAAAAAAATACAGAAGCATTTTCAAAATCATAAGAAAAATGAAACGTGAGTACTGTGTGATTGCCTATATGTTCCTGGACTTGGCACAAGGGAAACAATAAAAGTGAATATAAATACAGAGAATGAAAAATGTACTAAGATGTACCAAGTAAAAACCCAAGTGACTTGAAAATCAGTTAAGTCCTCAACTTTCATGGATCATGACAATATTAAAATCCATCCAACCCAAATCATCTATTCATCAATGTTTATGATGTGGCATTTCTAAAAGGGGGGGGAAATTACTTGTACAGGTATCACTATTTTCAAAATAGTACTTTGTACAATCTTCTCCACCAAAGAGTCTGGTAGGGCTTTTATTAAAAGTCGTATTTTGATCCGGAATATGGCTAAAGAAACTGTGTTCATCTATTCTCAATTCAACATCTTACTTACATCAATTCAACGCTTACTACTCACCATCAGGACTTGAAAGCCATTTCCTGTATATAAATACATTAATTTATTTAGACTAAAGTTAGTAGTTTTACTGGTGCTAGCAACACAATTCTTTATTCTTCATCACATTCTCATTCAACGTTGCTTATGTGCGCTAAACACACACTGTGGTCCGTCAATGAAGCAGTCATTTGTGCGTTTTTTGGCTGGTTAGAACGCATATTATAAGAGCTGGATGGAGCTGTACAGACACGGACCTGCAGCACAGAGTGGAGGCCGTGTCCTGCTCTGTGTCCTGCTCCGTCTCTCTTCTCTCACGCTTTGTGTGATAAAAATCCACAAACTGAAGAGCAACATGTCCATATCCTGTCTGTGTGTTTGTGTCGTGGTAACAAAAAATGCTGTCACATCAGCACCCACATCCCTACTTGCATATCGTTCGAGTCTTGTCTGTTTCAATTTTACTTTTTTTTTCCCCTGTGCCCGCGAGACAGCTTTACACTTAAAGGCGAATTATCGTCTCGATTAAAACTCACGATTTAACCCTTAATTGTGACTGAAATATGTCTGATATATTAATTAAGCCTGGAATGAAATGTAAGTCTAAGCCCGTGCAGGGGACACTAACTCAGACAGGTTCATGTCTGCTCACATTTTTTTGCTGAAGGCTGCATAGTCCATCTGCAACATCAATTTTCTGACATTTTGAGTACTACCTGGTCTTCTGTGTGCAGCAATAGGGGATGTCTGTTGCTATACCAACAATAATCTCAGCTGTCGCAACAAGCGCTCCTGTTGGGAATTATAATGTCCCTTGCTAAGAGATCAGAGAAGAGCAATGGTGTTGTCTTTTAACACTCTGTGCAGAAAGAAGGAGAAACAGCAGGAGGTGCAGAACAGAGGAGAACCATGGTGCTTGGAGTTGGCAGCCCGTAGGGATTGATCTGGGACACTTTAAACTTTGAAAACAAAAACTTGTGTATGAGACGTATGGAATGTACCCTACAACCTGCTGCCAGTAGCGAATCTATCTTATTGATACTTTCCTAATGTTATGACCACCACGAACAGCTTGGGGTCATGGTGTGACAAGTAGTCACACATTTCACATGATTTTAAGCTGCTTAAAAGAAGCAACTGTGAGAAACAAAAAGTGCCTGGGTAACAGGAAAAATACAGCTTGTTTGTCAGCGATAACCTGGCATTTTCTAAGCTATAGTTGCTTCAAAACTACACCTTCTAGATCAGTAAAGGTCAACAGCTACATACACAACAACAGCTCTAATAACAATAACCACACCTCTTACTATAGCATTTTAGCAAAGGACTAACTTTTACTGCAGCACCGGCAGCTGTAGCCTAACAAGGTAACTGTAAACACCACCAACAAAAGACAATTCCTACCTGTTTTTATAGCTTCAGAAGGCAGCCTTTTACCAACATCCAGAAGAACTGTCAAACTGTCAGACACTGGCAGTGCCAGAGCGTCAGTCCCTTTGGTCTGGTCCAGTGCTGTGGCAACCACCGTAAACGAACACTGTGCTGACAAGGGCCTGATTCATTACCCAAAAAAAGAAATATGCAAGGTGTCCATAACTACTATAATAATAATAATAATAATAATAACAACAATTATTATTATATTTAACTTTAACTTTTTTATTGGTATCTTTCAACATTCACAGCCACCCCCTGGCGAGATGTACTGAATGTCAGCATGCTACAACATAGTAACCCTCCCTAGTAAGTTGGCTTCATGTTACGGTACGAAGGGTTCACCTTTCATCATTACGGTAACCAAGGCTGAGAACCTCCCCACCTGTCACACTGACTTTCTTTATGCCATTTTGAAACTGAGGAAAAACTTAGCTGCTGTTTATTCCATGTAAACACCCAGTCAGATCTGGCCTACAACCACACGTCAACCTTGTATCCATTGAATTGTATGCACAATCCAAATTTAACTGACTTGCCGGCTGTAAATAGAAATATATATACACTTCCACTTTATGCATGCTGGAATTATAGTGGTATAAAAAAAATAAAAGAATGGTTAATCTAGCAATGATGTGACAATATTAATGCTTTGTGTTTGATTTATTTTTTAAAATCATATTTAAACGTAACTTTTACATGTGCAAAAAACTTGAAAACTAACAACCTGGGGATTGGTATTTGATGAATGAGGGCCTCACACTGTAGAGCTGCTCTAAGCTGCAGACTGAGACCTGAGGACCACTACACCTATAGTTTGTTGCCCCCATCCCACACCCACACCCCCCTCCAATTTTTTTGAATTGGTAAACTCAAGAGCATCGCCCACTTCATCACAAACCACAGGCGAAATAATCATGATCACTTGATCACTTCAGATGTGTTTGAGGCAATGGCAACAAAGTCAAAAAACAACTTGGGTCTTCTAATTGTAAAAATAGTTTTGTTCTCTAAATACTATGAAAGCTGTGATAGTTCAACTTTTTATGTTCTGATGCATCCCAGAATGAATATGAGGCTAGAGACTCTGGTTTGAATGATATCCAACCTTCCATACATACTTCACAAGTTTGAGACAAGCAATCTAACTACTCCACAATTCATTACTTCACTATCTGTTTCGAAAGCTTCAGTTAAACTTTGTTAAGAGATGATCACAACACATACTGGCCACAATCAGCCAACCGGCAAACAAATAAGAATTATTGTTCGTTAAAAAAAAAAAAAAAGAATAAGATTGAGAATATCAATAATGGGGCAATACGGTGGTGCAGTGGTTAGCACTGCCGCCTCATAGCAAGAAGGTCGGTCCCATTTGCTAGATTACATCATAAGTAATGAGTGACAATGCTCAGGAATGCTTGTTAACTATATTTTCCTGGCCTGGGCTCTTTCTCTGTGGAATTCGCATGTGCTCCCCATGTTCGCGTAGGTTCTCTGGCTTCCTCCCACCTCCATTAGCAAAAGCAGTCACTCTAAATTGCCCGTAGGTGTAGGTGTGTGTGTGTGTGTGTGTGTGTGTGTGTGTGTGTGTATGTATGGTCTGTCCTTCATGCAGTCGTGCGATGAGCTGGTGACTCGTCGAGATTGTACCCTACATCCACCCAAGCAACAGCTGGGATTGGCTCCAGCACAACCACGAGCCATTACCAGAATAAGCAGAAGAGGGGGAAATAATGAATATCAATAATGAATAATGACTGTTTCAATGGCGAAGGTGTAAATGATCCAATCCAGTGAAATATGTAAAACATGCATACATTCAAACAAACTACTGTTGAGCGCTAGCTTTAGTTGCTCAGTTTATAGTTACAACTTTGGTATATAAAATGGCAGGTGAACTTTATTGTTATATGCTACTTTTCAATAGCACTACATTATACAATGCTCTGATGACCCTTATGAGGGCCAAAGGAAAAATAGTGGTGGCCAATTGCGTTTTTCCATGAAATGCATGTGTTGCTGGGGCTTTTTGACCTCTTTATTTCCATTTGTTACTTCATGCACTTTGGAGGTCGGTACAGTTGTGCCAGAAATTGCCACTTGTCACGTTTGCCAAATAAAACCTAGGCCACAACATTAAAACAGATCAATTACCACTTTTAAAGGCAACTGACATATTGAAAAATACACTTTACTGGTGGTTAAGCTATATAATTTAGCAAGATGGCTAAGGATGGGCACTTGCGTGTAGCCTTGCCATAAATTTAGTTATATTGTACACATATCTGTCCTTTTTGTTACACATAATCTATATATGCATTAGAGGTTATGTACTGGGCATTATAGGTGATAGGTTATTGGGAGCTGTACAACAGCAGAACAGTGTTATGTGGCACACACAAATATCTAGGAGCCAGCAATACATTTGCACACCAGGTTTCACTTGCTTACACTGCAATACATGTGCAGAGGTTGGCTGTTGTAAAGGAGAACAGTCATGAAAGATCTTAATTTTGATCAGCTTTACTTTAGCCAATACTGATCCTTTAAAATATGCCCAGGTCAGCCCCCATTCTGAACTTCAGTATCGCATTGGGACATCATTAATAACACACTGCAGGAAATTTAGGTCACCTTGCAGTGATTCATAAGCAGGAATGTATTATTAGCTTACCTGTTAAACCTGTTACTCATTGACTAATCCACCCATGTTGGTGGGAGCGTCCAAAGCCATTCATGTTGAGTAGCTACACACTAGAAATTATTACCAGACAACAGACCCAAAGCATTGGAAGGTCATAAATTTGAAAACTGAGAGGCATGGGAATGGGCTGCGGCCTTTAGTATCACAGCTGCTCAAGTCAACTTCCTCCCCTCGATCATTTCCTCATAGCCCACATGGTTAAATGGTTGGCTGCTTTCTGTCTTCGAAAACCAGACAACGCTAAATTATAGACACACCTAACCCCAATGTTGGTTGAATTTCTACATGAAAGGCCTACAACTGAACAGAGTAAAACCTGCTAGTTATAAATAAAGTTAATTTCACAATATACAGAAGCAAGTGGTAAGATAATATTACTTTAACAATAAACGATCAGGTTATGAATTCGCTTTATCCTTGCCTTGTTATTAAAATGTTAGTATGACATATGGCTTAAAATAAATGGGTCAACATGCTCTGGGTCAAGATTCCTCACAAAAGGGCGGAAGGCGTTTAGCTCAGTCGCCATCTACTCCAGCCGAGTCGACACAACTGCTAAACATCAAATTAAGCTAAAGAAGTGAAGAAATCGCAAAAACTGATTATGTATCACCATTTTACACTGATATATTGTCATTGCCTTTACCTGTAGTTTCGGTCGTACCAATCTACCGTTCATATGAACTTAGACATATGAAATGTCCATGAGAAATGCTAACTTGCATTCACTGAAAAACCACGAGCATAGTGTATTGGCTAACGTTAAAGGTAAAGCTAGCTTATTTAAAGAGGAGGACAGGAGCACATTAAGCCACCAACTGTTAATGGTTTCAAAACTACAAACGCCCACGAAGGCGAACAGTTAATAACAACAGCCGCCACAATGTCAGTCAAGAATTTTCCTCTTCTTCGTCCAGGTTGGAAATAACATTAGCCGCAGCCTTGATAGCAAGCTAATGTAGCTCCATTTGCTAGCAAGCTAGCTATGCCCCGACACTTTGCTCTTTTCGTTTGCTGGTAGTAACCAGGTCAGACATAAAGTACGTTTATTCTCCCGTATGAAGAGATAATCCCCAGCAGTATTACCAGCTGGACAATAAGGGTTGACTTTGATCCACCCATCACAATATGAACAAGGTACATTGCCTGCTCTGGAGTCGCCCAAGCATTGCTCTGAAAGCTAACGTTAACGTGGCTACACAGTGGTTCTCATACTCAAAAAACGACTCATAGCCTCCAACTTACTTTAGCTCACTTGTGTTATGCTACTCCCAAAACAACATAACCCAGGTCTTATTTTTGTAGCGATATCGCCAGTTACGATCGCATGCGAAACACATTCAAAGCAGTTAGGTTTCCTTTTTTAGGTTGTTTTCTACTTACAAAGAGCAGGCTGAACATTGAAATCCCGTGACTAGCCCGGAGAAAGTGGAGGGAGTACCGACCGCTGTCAGGTTGCCTTTTTGTTCTTCTTCAATGTGGCAGCTTGAACTGTTGTTGGGGAGGAGCCTTCTCAGTGTGTTGATGCCTTCAAGACTATCAGAAAAATAACTACGCCGCAGCGCAAGTTATTTCCATATTACGGCAGACGAGAAGAATAAGCACTTTTCTGTGTTACGCGAATGTAATTTTTCACACCCTAATGATAGAAACGAGGAGTTGTCACACAGAAATGTAACAAACGATAGATAAAGGGTTTGCGAGGACGATCGCGTTTACCGGGACCTCAAATGTAACACGAAGGGTCTGGCGTCAGTACGACGTAAGAAGAACCCGGGCCCATGATGACAGCTCACCATGGTGACGACAGTTCCAGAAAATAACCGCACAATATCATCCCTGTGGTTATGGGTTGTTTTGAAACATGTCTGTCTTATATGAGGTGTGCTGATCAGATATTATATGTCCTATCAATCCCATAAATAATTACTCATGGGTTTTTTGATAGTTTTTAATATTTTTTCACATTTTCTCTTAATTTTTAATAGTCCACTAAGTCAATACCCCCAAATACCCCCAACTAACACGACAGCCTCAGAATAAATAGAGGTAATAGAATTAGACACAAGAATCCCTTTGTATCGGAATTAAGTTGCCTTTAGGGTTCTCCTAGAACACCATCTAAACACATGGTAACTTAGGATGACATCTAAACACAGTGAATCACAGTAAAAGTGATCTCAGCTGAGAATCATCGGCCAATTCCCGCTCTCTTGACCACCTCATTGATCAAACAAGGATCAGAAACCAGTAACAAGAGACTTTTAGTATGGATTGGAACTGTATATCCCCCTCTAGTGTCCAATACTTTACCTGCAATTTTGAACATTACTGCTATGGACTCAAAATACAATGATGTAACGATGTGACTACTCCACAGTTTGACTGTATGCCCTGTGCATGTGTGTGTATGTGTTTGTGTTCTCCTGCCGCCCAAGACTGCTGTAGGAAAAGGAAGGAAAGGAAGCTTTTACTAGCCTCTGTCATTAAAAGCTTCTCATTCTCATACAGTAAGCAAACTCTTGAAAATACTCACAGAACGTATAAAAAAATGAAGCCTGAGATACTTGTACGAGAAGGT
Source organism: Lampetra planeri (assembly GCF_965212315.1). Lineage (NCBI taxonomy): Eukaryota > Metazoa > Chordata > Hyperoartia > Petromyzontiformes > Petromyzontidae > Lampetra > Lampetra planeri. Next base: position 15,569 of record NW_027615501.1, on the reverse strand, counting down.
TTTTATTGATGTGGTATCAATACAAACATACTGTAGATTTGTATAAGCTGACATTTTCAATCAAAAAGAGTGCATTTCTATTGCAATGAGTGCACACAATATCTTTGTATGACAAAAACTCTATATGCAGATACATTGTAAAATACACAAATAGAAAATAAAAGTCCACAAATAATCCTTCACAAACAACGCTAGGATGCTAACTACAGGTTGTAAATGCTATTAACTCATCAATGCTGTTAAATACCATTTATAAGTTCTAGGCTTCGGTGGTCGGTTTTGGCATCCCTATTAAATTATCATAAATGTATAAATACAACTTCATTAATTTCATGTGCAAATGGGAATGGCCGTTTGTATTTATTGAAACTAAAACAAACTATTATCCCTTAAGAACCGAAGCGAGGCTTTTTTAAAACAAAAGTTTTATAAAATACAGGAAACAATGTGATTGAGACGATACGTGGATCTTACTGACACTTGTTAAATGATTTGCACACAGGGCAAACTCTGCAAGCGACATTGTCTATGAAAACATAATGACAGAGAGTAATAAGCACATGGAAGTCACATCACTATATGTTTAAAAATAGACAAAAACAACAAAAAAGCAACATAAAGTTCATAATGAACCTCAGACTGTCTTGTTGATTCCTGTTGCAATAACAATATATAGCAGTTGTAGGTGTGTTCATGAAATGCAAGCAAAAAAGGTGAGATGAACTCCTTTGTTTTATGGACTCAACATATACTGATTAGCAATCCTAGCATTGCCTTTCCAGAGCAATTGGAATAGTTCCTGTCATGTGTGGTGACACAACATAGTGAAACAATTGTAAATAAAAGAGAACACATTCATTCTGATGGCAAAGTTCAATATTTGGCACAGTCTTTGTGTACACAGACCTCCCTACATCAAGCTGGAAGATAGTCCAGAAATTCAGTGTAATGATGTTTTTTGTGTATTTTGGCAGCATAAGTTACATTGAAATGAAAGCATTCAAAAACCTTTGTCCCCCATAATCTATTCCTTACAGTCACCAATGACATCCTCTATAACTGGTCTGCTTAATTAACAAATCAACCATTATTGTTTTGATGTATGTATGTATGAGTTACTTAAAAAAACAAAATTGGATTTCTTGTTGAACATTGACAGAAAAGTAAGCTCATGCTCAGGTTTTGTAACACTACTAGAGTTTAATATTATCCTCGCTGAAGTGCTCATGACTCGAATGCCAGTGGGGCAATGTGACACAGCTACACACACACACACACATATTGACACAGTCACAAGGGTACACATACTGGAACATCCAAGCACATGTGAACACACTCACAGCAGAGTATCTTTAATGCTTCATCCAACAGATACTGTATAAGTAAATACACAGCGCTCAACCCTGGTCTACCACGTCTCCAGGAAATCTAGCAGGGGGTTGTTAAATGTTACACAACCTGTATTTCACAACCTGTGGGCCTCAGTCAGTCCCTTCACTTATTCATAGAGGAAATACAAATCGATTCAAATTTCCAGCTGTCTGCCTTGACCATATTCAGTTCTGAAACATCCTGTCCTCATAGCCAGGGTTGTTCTGTTACGCTAAACTATAACTATTTTTGACTCGGTGGTTTGGGAATTATTGGCAGTCATTTAGTTCAAAAGTGATGCAGTTCACATGCAACCTGGCACTGAGCAAAGTGCATGCGTTTACTTGCTAACCATTTACCTCCCTGCCTCACAAAGCCCTCACAGATTTTCACAGATTGTGCAACATGCTGCTAAACATGTGGCTTTTAAATTAAGATAGCATTCTGACAAAGGATGAGGAACGCAGATGTAATAATAAGTAAATACAATGAGAGTGCGAGATGTCATGGTTAGAACATGTGAAAGGTACAACAAAGGGATTTGAAGTGCAATTGGAAAGGGGGGGAATCATTAGATTTATATTTGGAATGTAAACATTGCACACATTTCATTCTTTATTAATGTGGACCTGAAAGTTAAAAAAAAAAAAAAAAAGAAAAAAAGCCATTGTTCTTTTTTGTTGATGTGTTTAACAAGATCAATTCAAATATACGTCTAATACTGTGAGGTCAAATAATTCTCAGACTGTATCTGGATTTTTAAATAAATTAAGTAATACACATCATTGTCAATGGTCAGCTACTAAGTTCAGATAGAAGCAGAGAAATAAACATCCAGCCGACATTTATGCTAGCTTACTATCAGACAATATCTAAAACAGTTTTAATCCCATTATTAATTTCAATGAAGCATGTTCAATGTTCGTCTTTACTTATTTATACCTTGTTCCAATGGTGTTGCTTACTAAATCAGTATTGTAATTAAATATGTAAGGAAGAGTGATTGTGACTGCCGCTAGAGGAGAAACACACCCCTCAGGATTTGGTGATAGTGTCCTCCATGATGACGCATGTGTGCAGGACGTGCAGTCACATGGGAAGGTGAGAAGGTCTGTCACTTGCACATAAAATAAGGTACTGAATCTTCTGGATCCAAGTAATCACAAATGATAAAAAAGGACCAAATAATAACAACAAAACTATTATGATATGAAAATAATACAAGCTAATAAAAACAACAACATAAAACAACCCAAAACAGTTTGAAGGACAAGTTTAACAAAGAACACAGTTTGAAATTATTCCCCCTGCTTTTTTTAAACCTTTATTTTCTCACTAAATATTTTTTCTCCACTGATGCTGTTGAGGGTCAGACAGATGGAAACAATATTAAAATCGATGTATCTGGGGTTTCTGTTATGCCTGCATGTATTTTTAGGTTTGGAGGGGCTGGTTTGAGGTGCCAATACAGGAACATGTTTGAATGAAGTGGATCGGGTTATGTTGGACAGAGCAAAAATCCTGAGAAGGAGGAGTGGATGTACTCTGTGGAATACAGGCCATTTGCCTGATCTGAGGGCATCTGAACCCATACCTGGTCACCTTCCTTCAGCTCTAGGACAGCGCTACCGGATGCCTGGTCCATGTAACCTTTCTTGTATTCATCATATGTGTAAGTGGCTGGTACATTGTTCTTGTACAGTGCCACCCACAAGCTGGTTCCCTTTACATGCATGTGGTACGCAAAATAGTAGACACCAGATAATGGAGCAGTGAACATTCCAGTAGAGGGGCTGTAGGCATTTTGCCCATTGTACAAGGTTCGGTCAAATTTGATTGGCATTCCAGAGGGAGGGAAAGGCTTGGTAAGGATGGCTGTGAAGGCTGGTGCTATAGAAGCAGAGAGTGGAACTTGGCTGTATGCTGGTCCCTTTCTGTCCCCTGGTACTTCATCCCCTTCCAATTCTGAATCTGTTGGACCTGCGACAACTGTCTGTCCATTTCCTGGTGGACCTGGGGGCCCCGGAGGCCCAGGAGGGCCAGGGTTACCATTAAGGCCGGTAGGACCTGGTTTCCCTGGTGGACCTTGGGGACCCATGGTTCCCTTCTCTCCCAACTTACCCATCCCTGGAGGCCCTGGAAGTCCAGTTTCACCCTTTGGGCCAGGTGCTCCTTGTGGCCCCATGGGACCCATGGGCCCTTGAAGACCAGGAATGCCAGACTGACCTCTGGGCCCTGGTGGACCCATAAACCCTGTCTCACCTTTAGGCCCTGGAGAACCTGTCAGCCCAGGATTACCAGGAAGACCAATATGCCCTGCTTCACCTTTGGGTCCAGGTTTTCCAATAGGACCATTTGGCCCAGGGATGCCCTTTTCCCCACCAATACCGGGTTTTCCAGGGGCTCCACTGGGGCCTTGATCACCCCTGAGACCAGGCAGCCCTGGAGGGCCCTGGGGCCCCAGCTCCCCCTTCTGTCCTGGCATACCATGTTTTCCTGGGAGTCCCATTGGGCCTTGGAGTCCAGATGGTCCTGGTTGTCCGTCAAGGCCTGGCTCTCCGATTGGGCCCACCATTCCTTGCTCTCCTTTGTCCCCTGGAAGACCAGGTAACCCAACATGGCCCTTTTCTCCTTTGGGCCCACTCAGACCAGGTTTGCCATAGCCTGGAGTCCCGGGAAATCCTGGTGAACCCCTTGGCCCTGGCTCGCCTTTTGGACCTAATAGACCCGAGGTCCTGGCAGTCCATCTATCCCAGGCTTCCCTATCCCAACTGGTCCTGGTAGACCTTGTATGCCTGGTGCCCCAGCCTCACCCGGTTCACCTCGTTCTCCATGCAGTCCCTGTTCACCCTTAGAGCCAGGCAGTCCAGGCAAACCTTTTGGTCCTGGTTTGCCTATACCTGGAAGACCAGGTGGCCCTGGACTACCTTTCAGCCCAGGAGGGCCACGTATACCTGTAGGACCTGGCTTCCCATTCCCATTTTCACCCTTAAGGCCACGTTCACCTGGATTACCAGGTATGCCTTTTATTCCAGGTTCTCCCCTAGACCCAGGTGGACCTCTGATGCCTGGGAGCCCAGGTTTTCCATTAAGAGACAGCCCAGCTGGGCCAGGGAGGCCAGGCTGCCCAGGAAGACCTCTTGAACCTGGTTCACCTCGAGGACCAACCTCACCATTTAACCCTGGCATTCCCTTTGGCCCAGGCTTTCCTGGGAGACCGGCAAGTCCAGGCTTGCCAATGCCTGGAAAGCCAGGAGGGCCTTGGGGGCCTGGTTGGCCATTGAGGCCTTGCTTCCCCACTCCAGGTTTTCCTGGAAGTCCTGGTGGCCCAGGAGGGCCTCTTGGTCCAGGTTTTCCTTGAGGCCCTGGTTCTCCCTTCACCTCCATCATGGGTGGCATGTCTAGGAAGGAGGAGATGCTGTTAGCTTTATGATTAAATGAAAAAGAAACAAAGTTCTGTGTTATATATTTGCAAAAAAAAAAAAAGCTGTATCGCAGGTCAGTTAGATTAAAAGCCTTGGGATCCAGTTCCTCACTTTACTTCAGATTTTCATAATCAACTGAATTGGTCTGACCATATTTCTATCAGCAATTCATTAACTCCATAGACAAGTAATGAGTGACAATACTCAGTAAATGTATTACTTGTTTACTCCTCAATTTTTTTATATATACAGTATATATTCCTGGCCTTGGCTCTTTCTATGCGGAGTTTATGCTCTCCCCATGTGGGTTCTGTTCTCTGGCTTTCTCCCTCCTCCAAAGGCATGCTGAGGTTAATTGGTCAGTCTAAATTGCCCGTTGGTATGAATGTGTGCATGAATGTTATCTGTCCTTCATGTGAGCTGGCAACAGCTAGGATCAGCCCCAGCACCAGAATGAATGACCATATATGTGTGTGTGTATTTATTTATATTGATGTCAGCAGTTGTGAACAAATATGACAAGACTCAAGAAATACAAAGTAAACATCAAAAGTTTATAATAGCAATAATAAAGGTCCAATAAAAGCAATAATAAACAATATGAACAGACAATATCAAAGACTACATCAAATTAAAAGTCCAAACATCAACTTTGAAACTAATGTCAGTCATCAACAACTCTATCTCTTAAAACAGAGGAATATTCTTGAATGTGTGTGGTAGATACATGGTACAGTTATTAGTCACATCAACAATTCGTATGTTTCCAGCTTTGTCAGGTGTGCAATCATTATCATATTTCAACGATAATTTGGCTGTATGCATGACATAATCCGCCAAAAAGATGGTTGTACCAGTTACTCAGGTGACGGAAACAGTTACTGCTTCATACGTCATGCCTTTTTGGGCTTCAAAGCAAGCTTTGAAGTATTGGTCCACAGGAAGTCCTGCTCCAACTTAGAAGACTTAGATGCATAGACATATATGCTCAGTCTATTCGGTTACGACTGTACGATAATTTCCCTCAAAATATGGCAATCTGAATCTCAAATATGGTAATACTACATTTCCCACATTGCAACACGGTATGTTCCTGAGTTTGGAACAGCACAACTTGACAAAGGTTTCCTTACTGGGCTTGACTATGTACTTAAACTGTGATGTTGGTGATTGTATAAATTGTCCAAAGGGCTTGAGAACACACACAAAGTAAGACAAAAACAAGCTTGAGTTTAAATTGCCACTTGCTTGATTTAGCTTTCTCTCTGGACTTGACGTGGTATGCAGCATGTTGTAAGTGTATTACTTTTATAGTATAGCATGTATGTGAAGTGCCCATATTTTAAGGTCTCTAGTGTCTGTTTGGACAAGTTCAAAAAATCAGTTGTGTAAAAAAAAAAAACACTTCAGCTGCAGCTTATGCAATGAATTTCACATATCTGTGCGTTTGTACTGTGATATTCATCGTGAGAGTCGGGAGAGCCCTCTCCAGTTATTAATATGAAAACCAGACCCCACCTCCCTCTTCTTTTCACCATCTATTTTAAGCCAGGAATGAGCCCTTTACACTTGTGAGACTGGCCACTGTGCCTCCTGCTGGCAGTTGCCACTGCATGCTGCCGTTTTTTTTGAAGACCGTATGAAAATAATTTAATGAAAAGCTACATAGATGAGATCAGCAAAACACATTTTTCATGTGAATAGTGGCATTTAATTATGATAAACATGTTAGTATTGTATGATTCCCATATGCTGCTGGTTTGACTCTTGACAATTTGTAAATCCTGAAGGGGATGATCACATGTTCACAAATCCAGTATATCGTATGTTGATTCAATTTTTTATTTACATGTATTTGGCATTTGGAGTGCTGGTACAGCAAATATAACATGTTGAGGGCCACAAGTGACCTAAAGACCATCCAGACAGACTTACACAAACATACATTTTATGGACTTATTTGAAAAAAAGAAATGAGGTTGGCATGAGAAATGAATACGTTATTTATGTATTGTACTTGACCTTGGATTTGTATTTAACATACTGTGCAGGTTTTCTGTACAGTTTCTTGAAAAAGTGTTCTGGTTAACATCCAAACAAATGGCCAATATAATAATGTATAGAAATCAGGAGATGGTGTACTATACAATAACTAGACATATATGTGGTTGATCTAAATCTGCGAATCTCATCTGATTAACTGAATTCTATGCATGCAATCAGATGATTTCCTTGGCTGAAATACAAAGAAATACATATCAGTTTTGACAACATATTTGGTGCAATGCATGCATTTCACCACTGAGGGGCAGCAAAATAACTATATGTGAAGTACAGGCGAGACAAGAACACGGGTACTCCATCACATCAGAATCAGAATCTTTCGGGCACACCTTTCCCAGATGTAACTGAACCACTAGTAACTTAAGATAGCCTTTATTTATCTCTATATTTTAGTCAAGGATTTCAACGTTACATTTTAACCATGCACATATGCTGAAATCTGTTTTTGAAAAAGAATATCTGATAACAAAACACATTCCACATCATCCAGAAGTTCATTTTCAATTTGCTGCTTGGTTCAAATTTGGCAAATTTGAGTGCAAACACCCTCCTTGTGCATAAGCCAGTATTTCATCTTTTTTTTTTTTCCTTTCACACTTTTTCCTTCATCACAACTGAGGAATAAGTGAGAAACAGTGGGGTAACAGCATCCAGATGGTGGGAGGAACAACTAGCTCTGTAGAGCTCTATAAACAGAAGACAATCAGACCTCCATTAGGCCCCAACTGAGAAGCAGCCAAATAGTTCTGGACCTGTAAGGCAAAAAGACACACGCTCTCTGCCTGTTCAAAAATCATCTGTGGGTTTAGTCCACCCTGGGCTCTAAGGCAGCCTCCTTATCATGATTATCTTTAACTGAGGGCAAGTTCTATTTATTCACAATATGTTCCCATTATTTACTAATTAACTGGAACTAATTAGTTGAAACAGTGAGTGCAAACATCATTAAATCATTGTGAATGTGTATCTGTGAATCAAAATCTTTTTGTGAGGAAATGGACCTATTGCCTGGAAGGATGCTTTACAGCATTATTACGCATTACGCATACAAGTGAGTATACATACATACATACATATGTTGTACTCACCGACATAATGTCCCTTGCCCTCTCTGAATGGTGGTCCAATCGGCCCTTTCATCATGGGTTGCATGTACTTCATGTGAGGTATGGGGGGATAGCCTCCAGCAAGAACACGCCCCCCCAACATCAGCAGCACACACACCAGGCCCAGCACCATGGTCACCAGTATCCCAGGCATCAGATGTCACACGCAAAGAACTGGTGGCAGCAGAAGAGGGGAAACTGGTTATGAAAAGAATCAGAGCAGAACCAGCAGTGTGTTCATATTTTGCTTTGTGAAGTCAGTGATGACCAGACTGTAGTATGAGATGGTGCACTAACACTCATCATGATAATGTTAAGAAACACATACACTAATGGACAATTGGTTATATTAAAGACTATTTCACGGAACGCTCACTGCTTACTTGCTAGGGTCGTTCAATTACTTGACAAACAAGCCGGCTGAACTGCCCGGATAATGCATCTCCTCCTCTGTGGAGCAGATGTGACTCTACATATGAAAGTCAGCCAGAGACAGTATGGCCAGCGAAATAGGTGGAAGCCAAAGTAGCATGTTTCCTGCATGATAACATGAAAGTGTGTCTGACATCCAATGAAGCATTCATTACATCCAGCTATGCACACAGAACTTATGAAGCATAAGCACAACGGTTCCCTGAGGTTTAACATGTAGAAACCGGAGGCACAAGCATGTATAACCATAATTTGTAATCATATGTATGCCATGTGCAGCTGCATAGATATGCATGTGCTGAGTACTTGGTGGGGTTAGTCTTGGCATAGGTGGCTCTGCTGATCTATTGACTTTAATTTACTTGAGGAAGAAGTGACCACATCATTCTCCTGCTAAATATTTTCCCAATTGTGGTCAGGTCCAAACCACCAGAGGATGGTTAGTGTGTTTGTGTATCATGAGTGGGCCGCTGTAGGTGTCCAGGACTGACTTTAACTTGTGAAACGATGTGTGAAAATGGCATCAATTTTCACCTCGACATTCCGGCATGCTGTTTTCATCAGCACTTTGGACTGATAATGTGTGCTGCTACCTTCTGAAACCCAGAAATGTCACGCTCATAGTGAGCCTGAAATCGTGTACGAACCAGAGATAAAGGTTTGTACTTGTGAAAAATTGTATTCTGTATATTAGGATGCAAGTAATAAGACTTTTGCAAAAAAACGGGACGGCATTAGGAGGTTGAATGGGTCGTACAATAACCGGTAGGTTGGTGGTTCGAACCCCGCTCTATCTCAGTAAGTGGTGGTCAGTTTGCCCCAGGTCAGTTGCGGCTACAAATGTAGCTTACCGCCATCAGGCTATGAAAGGAGCGAATGAATAATGTAGCTGATATAAAGCATATTTGAGTGTCTAGAAAAACATTATATGAGATTGATTGATTATTATTATGAAAACATGCTTGGTCCTGCAAATAGTGTGATCTTCACTTCTACATCATTCTGAAAACATTTTGTTATGTGTCAAATTTGCTGCTCTTCTGCAAGCTAAAAGAAGTTTAAATAAACATCATCTGACATGCTTTGATATGGAAATGAAATGAAAGGTAGACAAATTGCCTCTGATTGGAAGCAGCAAGAGGGAGAAGATCACCGGAGATTTCAGTTGAAATGAAAGTTTATAAAAAAATAAAAAGAAAAGAAAGGTGCATTCATTGCCACCATCTGTGCTGAGATCAGGTCTGTTTTACAGCTTACCATCAATGTCTGTGATTGTTAAGCAACCACATAGCGAAGCAGCCAAATTCTTGTTTTGCAGCCAATCAGCAAAATGTTTGTCTAGGTTTCTGATCTAGCTTTTGTAATCATTCTTAAGTGTGTGTGTGTGTTTGGTTTGTTTTTGCCAACCAGAATCCAATCTAAAATCTTCACACTACTTTAGAACAAAACCCAAAAGAAGAAAACAGACAGAATTAAACAGGAGAAGCTGATAAAGCGGCGTTCATGGGGCAGCGTTTGGTCGTTGGCTGACTCACTGGCTGGCTGGCAGGAGAGCTCGTCTGGTATGGGGTCTGTGGGTTTTGGTGCAGATGTAATTCAACAGCCGACTCTGAGCGCCCATGATTCTGCAGGATTCTAACCCTCTAAAAAAACCCCACTTCGGCACAAACTAAAACGTATCAGACGTAGACCTTTGTTTATGAACTGTTTTCATTGAAAAAGCTCTGCAGACATTGTTAGAAAATGTCACACAATCCTCTTTGGCTGGCCACCACGAGCCACTGCTGGACGGCATGCATGATCTCACACCGAAGAACACCCACATAACAAAGCACACATGCTCAGTATGCATGAGAACACAATCCACCTTCGTCGAGTGTCTTTGAAAGTACTTTTTTTGTCAATGTTCCACCTCTTTTTTTATAAAAAAAAAATCTTTATGTAAGAGCAGTCCACACAAAGCAAGTCATAACAGAACCCAGGGTTTTGTAAGGAGAGCAGAGCTAATGGTGAATTAAAGTCTCTCCCAGAGTTATTAAACATGAACGGCATCCAGATTTACAGGCAAAAAAGTCTCATCTGGCAGGCTGAGTGACACTTTATATAAAACAGATTTAGCCTGGAAAAAAGAATCAAAAATCATCACACACCAAAAATACACACAGAAAAAGAGACAGTAGAAGAGTTTGTGTGTATGAAGAAATAAGGGAGAGTTCAGTGCTTGGGTTTAAAGGGTCACCACCATCATGACATTCTAAAGGAAAGTTTTCCCCTGTCAGCTTACTCAAAGCTGTCATAATTCTACTAAATCAAACACGCAGACACGTTGGCAAGCACATGTAACGATCATAGCAAGTCCACTTCCCCACGCAGATCAGACTCCAAACCACCTGGTAATCTGAGTCACAGAAAAACAACCTAAACCCAAACATGCTGTTAACATGTGTTGGATGCTGTATCAAAATGCAAATTGCCCTCAGCTTCAGGCAGCTAAAGCAGACTCCTATGTCTCCAGACAAATACTCAGCACCATCTCAAGTGACCTGCTCAGAGAGGAAGAGGAGACAGACACCACGGCTGAGCACGGGCCAAACGGTCCTCTACCCGCTAGTGAAATCAGCAGCACCAGGGAAGTGAGGCTGAAGGTACTCAGCCTCATTTCTCCTTAAGATGTGTGGACGCAGACTATCGGGCAGTTCCTAAACCACATGCCACAGAGAGGTTATAGGTACACCCAGTGTAAGGATTCAATGTCATGGGAGGGAAAGAGGCGCTTGTTTTTGTGGTGAACATTCGAGCAGCTCCTTGAGTGGAGAGGTCATCACTTGCATGTTACGTGGTGTATAGTGCCAATTTTGGTGTTTTACAAAAAAATTGAAAGAAAAAGAAAAAATAACAACAACCAAGGTCCACAAGCATAGTTTGGTTACAACCACAGGTTCTGTGTAGAACACCATTTTAGCTGATTCATTCAATTCTGGTAAACCTTCGTTTTAAGCATGACCATATCCAAGCCAACCATGAACCATCAGATGTTATTCAACTCCAGTCATTTCATGTTAAAGTTCTCGCTGATTGTACAGAAATATGAGACGCTCTTTTACAGTACAAATGAATTAGGAGCACTAGATGAGGTGCATTTAAAATATCTGGGTTATTAATATCAATCTGGTATCCAGACATGTGGACTTCAGTTTTAAAATTCCAAAGAAAAGATGTTCACCGGCTGCAAACCTTAACTGAACACTCAAAATACTAATGAAAGAATCACAATCTAGAGCTTTTGTTTTATAATAATAATAATGATAAAGAAAAATGGGGAAAAAATGAAATTAAAAAACACCACACATTGCTTTCCAATAAAAGAGGTTAGAGAACATGAAAACAACTAGAAAAGATAAAAGCATTTAGTAAAGTAAAACAGATTAAAAAGCCTAACATTTGATGATGGTGGATGGTGGTGATGATAGATGATAGCGGTGATGGACTTTCATAGTGTATATTTGGGTGCGTGGTGGAATGCAACAGGCCATTTGAGTGTGAGAGAGGATTATTTATCATGGTCTGTGATCATTTCCAGGATTATAATCATTTTGTGTCGTTTCATGACTCAGCACCCTGTGTTAGGCAATACTACATTAGCACTGGGAAAACCAGTGTGGCCTCACAGAGAATGTACATGAAACGTAACATCTAAAAAAATTGTGCTTCAGGTAGAAGAGAAGGCACAACATTCAAACAGCATATAAATCCAATGAATCAGTTGCAAACACTAGATTTGCTGAAGGTGATATTCAGAGCTATTGACTATTTCTACTATCCTACTGATGAATATTTTTCTGTGCAAAACAGCAACAGGGCATTTGTTATAAAACTACATTTTACCATGTTATTGTGAAGGGTTATTGTCTTAACATATTCATCCCGATCTAATTAATTCTAATATTAATTAATCTATTCATCTATTTAGTATAAATGGCTGGCTCAAAGCCCTCTCACTGAAAAGTCAGCATCAAATCAAAGAAATGAATTGAAATAAAGTTTTATTGTGTCAGACAACGCCTACAAACTGCTGCTGTGCGGTAACTTCCTGTTGGTTCCCTCTCATCGTCAGTTTCATTCAAACAACTTGATTCCAGTATTGACTAGTCACAGTACAGGATCATTAAGGGAAACAATGAGTTGTGATCAGCCAATAACAAGGTTAAAGCCTGTTGATGGACAGCCATTGTCTAGTACAAAGTCTTGCCATCTGTCTTTCTTGTTGTCTAGAAACATGGGAAAACAGTTCATGACTCGTTTACTAATACATCTCTGTCCTAATGCATTTAAGACCAAGGAAAATAGAAAAATGACATGAAGAAAAGGAGAAAAGGGGCTCTGGAGAGAAAAGCACATACCTAATGAAACACAGGAGAGGAGGGAATGGAGGAGAGACTCATCCATTCAGGAAATGGTACCTGTGGAGCAAGGCTGTGTTTTTCTAACATCCCTGAAGGCTGAAACAGGGTAAGTTTAGGTTGATTGAGTGTTTAAAGAAGGAAGGAGTAAATCTAAAAGGAAATAGACGCTGTAGGTAGAGGAAAGTATGCTAAATGCATGTGAAAATAACAGGCTGGAGGTCAGATATAGGCTTCTCGTTCTTGATGACTTCATTCGAAGGAAGACATTGAATCATCTTGCACATTCATTTGCACACAGAAGCACATGTTAATTGTAAAAAAGGATTTTGGCAGAATCTGAGTCAAAATGAATTTCATCTTACAAGTTATAACATACTGAAAAAGACCCCAACACCCAAATTTTAATTTATGAAATGTAAGTGTCAATGCAAGGGAAATATTTATAATGAGGATGAGGAAAGGTGAGAGGGAGACTGAAACCCTGTGAACATTCAAACCGACCTGCCAAGAGAGTTCAGTGCTGATAGCTGAGAGTTTGCAGACAGACACGTCTATCTATGAAGGGCAAGAGTAACAAAATCTTGCAAAGGATAATGTGTTTTCACCGTTCAAGAGCACTATGCATTTATTCTTTATCTGAAAATAGGACAGAGATGTGAGCATTGGCACTGATAACTGGGGACGATTGAGTGTTTGAGGGCACGAACAGCTAAGGAAAACTTCACACCCAGTAATATAACTCTCAGTACATCCGATCTATGTCGTGCCCAGACTCTCAGATTCTTTTCTCTCCCTCTCTTATTCTCCTCTTTCTCTTCTCCTTAAGCTTCTCGTTTGCTGCGCTGCTCATAACTGGTGTGAATACTTTTATTGTGTACCGTCCAGCCTGGAGTAAGCACTGTTTTCTCCTTTTTTCCTCCAGTCAACTCTCTGTAATTCTAATGACAGGAAAGGTCAGATTAGACGCAGGTTTGGTATTTTGACTGAAGCCATGCTGCTCCCATGAAAATAGTTGTTACTTTGACCTTAAAGCAGACCTGAACAGATCAATAGTTTATGAAATGTTTCGTAAGGCCTAAAGTAAGGTGTGTAAGTAAAGTAAGGTGTGTGAGTATCAACCCCTCCTATACCCCACATGTCCAACTCAAATGACCAACTAGTCTGTTTTTGACCTAGAGGTCCATGTCCTAAGGTGACCCTCCCTATCAGTGTGAGGTCATAGATCCGCTGCTGCAGCATCATCAGTTCGGTTGTTCTTTGTTTGGGGACAGTCTCAGATATACTGCACTGAAGTTCTTTTACAAACAATGGTTCTGTGCTCGCCATTACATAGAATTACACTTTTGCAGACCAAGAAGCTATTTCTTTTGCAGTCTGTCTCTCTTTTGTAAATTGTCAGCTCCAGTCCTGTGATGTTTACTTTTACTAAAGCATGAGTAACTGCTGTTCTCAGGAGGAATTTAGTAGATGTTTAAGGAGGTGTATTGTATTGTGTTGAACTTTAAACTACCAGGTTGCGCTCAGTCGGAGTAATGTATTTTGGTCAACCAAAGTCCTAATTTTCTCAATAACAAGTTCTGCAGTGAGAGTATTGAAACACAGTGTTGTTATGGCCTGACTGTTTGAGATAGATATTTATGGTGGCAGTTCAGCCAAAGGAAATCTGGCTGTATTTGAAAAGTAAGTCTCATATCGTGGGGGAGTGTTTGGGTCTATTGAAGAGTCATTGCTCTGAAGGTGAGAAATGCTCTGGGGATTTGAATGAATGGGGCTAAACCCTGAGTAATCTCACAGCATCAATTGTTCCATTCTTTTTATTTTTTCTTTTCTTTTTTTTTTTTTTTTACCAGACCTGCAAAGGACTGTAGCTGCTTAAAGCCGGGGAAAACTCCAACAGGGAAAAGCCTCTTGTACTCTACTTCTTTTATGGGATTCCACAGTTTGACACTGAATGAAAAACACTGAGATAACAGAGATCACATTATCAAGAGGTACCCTTGGAATGGTGATAAAGGAACATCGAAGCTGGTGACAAGTGATTCGGAAAAGAGGTAGACTGAGAGGAAAGAACCTGATCAGTGAAGCAAAAGATGAAAACAGAACGTGGCAAGAACATGCATCCTAAGCGATACATGGACAACCCACATCAGTTTAGACCAAGCAAACAAACATCTCTGCAAGCCTGATGGGATTATCTGTGATTGTTCATTCACTATCTTCTGCGTGCTCCTGCTAATGGTTGCGGTTTAGAGAATGAGGCAGAGATGCACAACAATGGGCAATTTAGAGTAACTAATTAACCAGACATGTGGGAGGAAGCCGGAGTACCCAGAAAGAAACAACCCAGACATGGGGAGAGCATGCAAACTCCATAAAGAAAAAAATCAAACCAGAAGGAATGAAACCTTCTTGCTTACCCACGGGGGTCCCCACTTTGACAACCCCTGACCTGATGCTTTCTACTCGTGATAGGCACCTGATGATGTCAGGCTGAACAGGCCCTGAGTTTGCCGAAATTAGGACCAACAAAGGAGGGATGAAGTCACATGCACTGAGACAAAACAGGGAAATGGAGGAGAAAAATGAAAGGCAGCAGAAAATAAAAGCTTTAGCTCCTGATCTCCCTGGTGACCCACTTCAGATGCATGACCTGCCAATCATCTCTCTCCTGCTGGCAGCCAACTGCCTCACACATACACAAACATCAGTTGGCAGGGAAACAGAGAGGGAGGCCTATTTTTCAGTCTAAAATGAAGAGAAAGGAAGCG
>NW_027615500.1:0-41179 GCF_965212315.1 Lampetra planeri | reverse complement strand
GAGCATTATAGCTGAGTGGACAGGTAGGAAAGGGGAAAGGAACAATTCTCGCAGATGGTTCAGCGATTACATTTCAGCCTGCCAGATCATTAATTTTCCAGCTAATAAAGCCCTGTGTTGTTGGGAAGCCCGTAGCTCGTGAGCCGTTGCACAAATGGAGAGGACGGTTTGCTCTGCTGTTCATCAGTGAGACCTTGGAGCCACGCTGAGCCTATGGGTGTCTGTCCGCCGCACATTTTCACCATCACGGTCCAGGTCGGCAGCGAACGGATCCGTCATCAGATCAGAGATGGAGCTTGGCCACGCTCTTGGTTTTTATTTTGAACACTCTGATTAAGCAATAATTTGTATCATGGTGTTCACATTTAATATGTATTTGAACCTGAAGACACCAAGGCCCCTAACCTACAAAAAAAAGGAAAAAAAAGATATTAAAATGAAATCAAAGTCCTACATTTTCCAATATTTTTTAAAATGTATAATTATATAGTTTAATTATCTTTTTAGACATACATTTATTTTTCTTATTTGTGTGTTCTAACTTTAGACATTTTGGTCATTTTGTCTAAATTACGTTGATTACTTTTTATTTTAGTGCTTGATTAATCTTGTGTGTGGTATGTTACATTAATTCAAGAACGTATTCAAAATAATGTGTATTGATACATTAATATGCATTGAATTCAATATATATCTAATGAAATGGAAAATTGAATCAAATATATGATTGAATGTATATTACAATAAAAGTCACCATATTACATCTCTCACTGGTAAACTCTAGACTTCAACAAAAAATGCAAAAAATAAATAAAAAAATTTGAAATAAATAAATTAAAGCACAAAATTTGTGAAAAGTGAGGTCGGTGTCTGTTTCTTCTCCCCGTCTGTCTTGTCCTGCTGCTGCTGAACGAGTTTAAAACACTATATCAGTTGCTCACATTTTAGGATTTGTGGAAAAAATATTTAACAAAAACAATATTACGGAATGAGTCCGGAACAATATTTGAACTGGAAAGAATGAAGAAAAAATTTTGAAAATAGATTTTCTCCCTCCAACATGGTGAAATGTGAAGACATGCAGAAAGAGACTGAATTTAAAATGATTGGACAACGGATGAATGTTGTTATTCTACATCTCTTTAGGGGCTGATGGTCAAACAGCCTCTTGTTTGTTTGCAAACTACCACTCCATTGGAAAACAATATGCAACCCAAGCTTGCAGCGCAACTTTCACACCATTCCGGTGTCTTCTGTATGCCCAGCATGCTCTCTATAGAGTTCATAAACAGATCTGTGAATCTAAGCATAAGTACCTCCAAATCCCGGGGTACTCACACGCATTATACTTCTCCACTGGTGCTGAACTGATGTGGTTCAGAAAGATCTGTTCAAGTGAAGAGGCTGGGAGGAGGAAGATGTGGGAATTTATTCAAGATGGTCCAGGTGTAATCTACAATAGCAGGTGTAGGCCGTATCAACATTGGAGACAACACACACACACACACACACACACACACAAAACGCATCGGTCTGTGCAAATATGAGTGCTTTCATCACATTTCACATCAGAATACGCCCCAACTGTTGGCTACTCCCCGGCAATCCAGAGGCTATCTGCTGTGCAAAGAAAATCTAACAATCTAACCTTGATTGTCAAACACTCCTGTGCTACGGCAGCCTCACAAACTTCTAAGAGGCAAAAACAGCAACACAATCTCCCACTCATAACCACATGCGAGGATCTCTGGAGCAATAAACTGATTCTGAGAGCACTCATCAATCTTTAATCCGTCCTCGGGCTCTGCAGGGCCGCTGTGAGTGAAATTCTCTCCCTGCAAAACCAGAATGAGGGTGGATCGCGGAACACCGAAGGTTCAAGCAGAGGACTGTGAGACTTTCTGACCGGTGCCCGGGACAGATCGACTCAGGCGACCGTTTAACTCTGAACCCCTACTCAGCGGCATCCGTCTCCGGGTCCGGCAATTCCTCCACATGCTTTGGGGAAGGCTAATAGAAATAATACATCACTTGGTTGACACAAAAGCAAAACACTGTCGTTAAGACTGGTGTTTAAAACATTGACGTTAACAAACCAACAATGAACTAATTCGTTCATGAAAGACAAGAAAAAAAAACCATCCAGTTCTGGGCAGCAAAGAGTTAAGACTCATTTGGAAGGTGCCTGGTGCTGTGTGGGCTTGGACACTTGGTCCCCAATCCAAAAGTCAAGGGCACCGCACCGTCCTCAGCTGATACGACCGAGGAACAGTCACAATGACTGTAATCTGTCAGCGTGGTACCAAAGCCCACAGACGGAGCAGCTGGGTGTAGCCTGTGAGCCGCTGCCAAATGGACGTGACGGTAGATGAGTGAAACCACGCAGCCTCGCTGAGTCGAGAGGGCGGTGATGAAAAATTAATTCAGAAACCAAAAAGAAAAAAAAAAAAAGAAGGAAGTGCCCCAGGAAGAGTGCGTAGTCTGTCCCCAGAGGTTGCTCTCTCGCCACTGAGGTCTGCTTTAAATGTGTCTATTCTGAGTGGAACCCCGCAGCTTGTAATGCGACTAAGTAACTGGCTGCTGACTGATCGTCTGAGCTCCAGACCCACCGTAGGTTTCCTCACTGGCACATCGCAACGCAGTAAATCCCAAGTAAAGGGCTTCTACTGCAACTACTACTACAACACGGGGCCCCCAGATGGAAAACAGCTCCGGTGATTGAGTGTGAAGATGGTGTGATTTTGTTTGTTCTGTATTGAATGCTTCTGTGGGGGTTGTGTGTGTGTGTGTGTGTGTGTCTGTGTGTGTCTCAGTTGACGTCGTATGGCGACTGATGGGCACTTGGAAGCAGTTTTAAAAGTAAGGCGACTCTCGCTGTGTGGGCTTTGGCACCGCCGAGCGACGTGGTTGCGTCAAGGTACACAATGTAAGAGGAACGTGGCGGAGGCCAGTCCGACCATCTGCATCGGCGCCGTCGAGCCACGCGTAAACTGTTTGCACACAACAACGCCACTGAGCGCGCTGGAGTGACGCAGAGGACCTCCGCTGGGCATTTTCAAACTCAGTTTATGAAAACGTAACGGAATAGTTTGATTTCCTCGCTGCATATAAACGTATACCAAGTTGGATGTGTGTGGGGAGGGGGGGGGGTTTATACAGTGGTTTACCGGCTGCAGAAAGCAAAGCAGGTGGCCAGGTTGATGACAATGAACAGACAGCATTGGTGGCCTAATTTCTTCATGTCAGACAACACCATATGGCTCCTCTGCTTCCTCTACATATTTAGAAAACAGCATCCACTTACGTATGCAAGTACCATAGTCTTCAAGATTAATTAAAAAGAGGAGGAAACAGGATGCACCGCACGCTACATACAGTTCAGGATGTACTACTAAAGGAAAAAGAAATCCCAGCGGCGTTCGTGCGTTCTGTACGGTGCGTCCTTGAGGTTGGCTGCAGACAGCGCACGGCCACAACTCGCTACAAGGCCTCTGGTTGGAGGGTTCATTTGACTTTTCACCCAACAGACAACGTGGCACATTAAACGCCACAGCAAACGGCTGCGATTGAGGAAATGCCGTTGGACGTTGCGATGATTAACGTTCAGGGGACGCGTCAACCTTAAATGTTGTTATTGATAACAGCTCACGAAAACCAGTACATCTTCACCGCTGCTGCCAATGAAGACAACAAGCTTGAATAACCATATAAAGAAGAAAAGAAAAGAGAAGAAAATGGTGAAAGGAAAGCTTCAAAAACACCAATGATTGTTTCCAAAAATGAACCTGGAAAGCATTTTGTGACAGCTGCGACTGCACACGTCCAGAGAAAGTGGAAAGCTCAACACGTTACCGCTGGAATTTATTCCTAACCATGTGACAGCTGCGACTGCACACGTCCAGAGAAAGTGGAAAGCTCAACACGTTACCGCTGGAATTTATTCCTAACCATGTGACTTGTGACAGTGATTGCTGACACAAAGTCTCTCAAAGCCGAGGTGCTGACAGGTAAAAGGGTAAAGTGTGTGTGTGTGTGTGTGTGTGTGTGGCAGCAGAGGAATATAGCACCATATGTTGCACATAAAGTATGATTTATTCCTGTTGATATTCAGTTGAAATTGCTTCACATGCAAGTCACATCCATTATTTTAAGTCACAGCAACTGTGTAAGTGAGAAGTTCAAATCCCACCCCACCCCCACCGCCTCAAAAACAACAAAAAAGAAGTAATTATATTTCTGGCTGTGAAATGAGCGTCTGTAAAAAGTGGGAAATAAAAGGAGACACAAACAACATCTGTAATAGTAACAGTGTGATCATCACAGTTGTTTTTAATTTCATTTATGTCAAAGCCTCAGGATTAGTCCCAAGTGTCATCTTAACACGGAAATAAGACTGTAGACAGGAGCCGAAAGTTTCCAGTGTGAGAGTGGTGAAGGTCTCTTGTCAACCCCCATGGATCCCCCCCCCCACCCCCCCCCCCACAACATCATGCAGCAGGGGACAAATTAAGCAGAAAATGGGTTTGTGCAGCCAACAATGGCACATAGATAACAAGAAGGACAAGTATGGAGAATGTTCTATGGGGACAAGTTTGCAGAAATACCTTGTTTCTGCGTGTGGAATGCCGAGTCTTTAATGGCGCACTGGTGGGGGTCACCATTAAGTGACACAACAATATCAGTGGGAGAACATTTGCATCACGCTGAACAAATACGAAAGTTGTCAGGCATAGCCGGCCGGGCCTTTTCAACGTGACAGCAATCCCTTTAGGTTTGACGCAGCGCAGATCAGTGGCGCAGGGGACGGCGAGAGATTTGGTGCCGGGGGGGCCGGTGGGACTGCGGAAGTTGCATGCAGTGAGGTGTGTGTCAGGGCACCGGAGACAAAGCAACGATTACACACAATGAGGAGAGCGGAGCGCACGCTGACACTAATGCAGTCCGAGGGGAGACACGAGACAGAGCGCTTGTGACAACTGTGAGAGGCCGTCAGTCCTCTGATCGACGCTTTATGGAAACCGAATCCGGCAAACGGGTTGGAAACGCCGCAGCCTCCTCAGGTTGACGGCGCAAAACTCTCAAATAAAGCAAATAGTTTGTTACCAAAAAAAAACAAAAACAAGAAAACAGCAGACCGTGTCGGAGACTTTGAAACGTATTCAGCCTCTTAGAAGTTTTTAACTTGACATTTGAATCAATTATTACTTGTAAAAATGAGGAAAATTAGCATCTGATGACTCCTTCTGCAGTTTTGTGTTTTCATGCAGATTTAATAGTTAGTTTGAAGAAAGTACGTTTAAAATGTGACTCGACGGGAACAAGTTTTACACAACAGAGACACACACACACACACACACACACACACACAGTCACACACTACAACCCTTCAAAAGTCAGTGAAGGGGCCGTGTTAGCGCCTTCATCTCAGGAACAGGATGGAGGCTGTGGGATGTGAACACTGAAGCAGACATGTTTGTCTCTGGAAAGAAAAACAAATATTCTGTTTTTTGTTACTCGACAGCAGTTGGGAGGTGACGTCTGACTGGCAGCAGCTGACGGCTGCGTTTCCTCACACGCACACGTCGTTTTTTACCGCGTGAGCCACTGACGGTGTTTATACACAACACAGACAGAGTATTGATTTGACCGCGTCGCCCTGTGTGACGTCCGCTGACCCGTCCTCCAACCCCCCACGTGACAGACCGTCCTGTGATGTGTTCCTGACCGTGGGATGTAGCATGCGCCTGAGCGCAGCAGCTCTTTCTAGCTCCTGGTGCGTTTGGACACATCTGTACCGGTCACCGTAGGCAACAAAACACCATTTCTCAGTACGTTCACTGAGTCCGAAACAAAAACAACAAAAAAAAGTGCATGTGAAAGGGTGAATGGATGTTTGTATTTGTAAAGAGGCTGTGACTCCAGAGCAGCTTCCAGCCTGAATATGATGTCGCACACAGATGCCTCACAGATGAGGAAGACTGAATCCAATTATATTCGATAAACATATAATCGACCCCTCTATGAGGACACACAACCACCTTCCTGACATTATTTGATCTGGTTTGGAATCATGCACTGACGAGCTTTGGAGTGTGGAGGGTGTTGACAGGAAGTTGAAGGATCCAGGGGTACCAGTATCCCTGAAAGGAGACGCTCAAACGTGTTTGTGTGCATCTGAACCTTAGAAACGACCACAAGCAGAATGTTATTACGGGTGGCGTGTGTGTGTGTGTGTGTGTGTGTGTGTGCGTCTGCACGCGTGATTCCGCCGGCACAAACGTGGACGGGCACGTCGTCCAGGCTGCTGCAGGCGCAATAACGATGAGCAACGCTCGCTCTCGGTTTCAACGATCTACAGCCGTCCACAGTGATGGGACACAGTTCCCCCAGGATCACGGTGCAACACAACACACACCTGCACCCAACTACGTTCATGGGTGGAGGCATTGAAACGCATTTTAAACACAGTGAAAAACAAACGCCGCCCTACCTGAATGCAAATATAATCATCTAAATCCATCAATAAAAACTGGAAGCACCTCTCAGATCGCAGGGGGCGGCTGCTGCATGCTGGTGAGATGGGAATCAATATTCCAGACGTGTATATCTTTATATCTTCTTTTTCAAATAAGTCTGTTACAGGATACTTATTCCTTAAGGAAAGTTTAATCTATTTACAAACGCTGTCCTACAGTCAGCCCAAAGGCAGCCGCGTCTCACTCAGAAGAGGAATTACCTCTGCAAATGTCAGATGATAATGACATTCTTTATTTTAAACACACACACGCACACACTCAAGAACGGCCCACGTCTCCCCGATCGCCAGTCGAGGTGTCACTGTAAGCTCTGCTCTTTTATGGCTCCTGACTGGGAGATACTTCCGGGGAAATCAACAAAGGCGAAGTGTTCATCATCTTGGCAGGCAGGTCTCCTCACATATTACCTTTTCCCCTCCAATCTGTGACACGGGAGAGTTCACCAGCGTCTGGAGCACACGTTCCACCTCACTGCAGCTCAGCTCATAAAACCCCGCATCATTATGTCCTGAAAGGACGTTTTAAGGTAATACACAGATATGAAAGCTGACTCTTAAAAGTGACATGGGGGAGGTGATATAAGATCGGTTTGGTGCTACAGCTCCATTGTACTTCAAACGACTAATTACTCAATTTTGCTCGTCTATCAAAACTCGATTGGACATATAGTGAAAGCAGCTGTTCAAGTAACCAATGGCAACGATCTCGTGGAATCATTTGCACTTGAAAGGAGGCCTGTGTCCGCCCTCTGCCAGGCTGCTCCGATATCATCCTGCACCGCGTTCTGGATCCGCATCCAGTGATGAAGCCAATGTGAAAGCCTAATAAGCAGCGAGCGGCACTCGGCGGACGAGCCTAATTGGGGTCAATCAAAGACGATCTACGGAGTCTCAGCAGGGAGGAGAGTGAGAACTTCTCCTGTACCGGCCACAGCAAATGAACAGACAAAGGCCCGTGGAGCCAAGATGGGGGAGCCGGTGGTGACAATGCATATCTCGTTGCCTTTCCTTGGATCTGACGCCCCCCCCCCCCCCGGAATGGTTTAGTTCAAATGTGAGGACAGTGCTTGCATGTCCACAACCCTTCTGTGGAGTCCCACCAGACCGCTGTCCGTCTTTGCATACCGACGCCGTGGACGTGTGCGGCTCCGTATACAGGAGCACGTTGTTTTTTTTCATTAGGCCTTATCTCACGCTCAGACAGATGAAATGTTGCATCAGGATTTCACTCACAATTTTATTTTTAAATCCCTCTCTGGCAATTTACAATAATTGACCTCCCCAAAATTTGGTTCGGGCTGGGGCCGGCTGACGATATGAGACGACACAAATGACACATGTCCGAGCCTTATCTGTACTAAGTCTAAGTGGCGATAAACCAGCAGCAGTATAGATTAAAACTCAATTACTGTAAGATACAAGGAGGCAACACGCACACGTGATGACACGCATCGCGCACGTGAGTGTTCGCACTCTTCATCACGTAACCTCGCATTGTTTTACATTTGTTAATCAAGACTGGAAGGTGACACCGATCAAATGAAGAGGGGAGGTGATTATGCACAACATGATTGCATTATACTGAAACTCACCCTCTTCCCTCCAGTCGATAGTCATATTTCAGGAGACGGGTTTGTTTTTTCTTTCTTTTGCCCCTCAAGACTGCTAATTCATTAGACCTGAAAGCAAACAGCAATTTGAACATCAAATACTGGACCGGATTGGGGCTTTTACTCTGACTCACCATCTCAGGTCATTGACTTTTCTTTCAAGCTGCTCTCTTCTAGCATGGCTTGATGTTTTGTTGTGGAGAAAACAAATCTCCATAATTGCAGTTTTCCTGCATCTGCTGCTAGTTTTCTTGCTCGGTTGCATTCATGATACCCTTTACCTTTAAAACACTTCCAGACAAGCGTCCATCAACAACCACCGCCACACAACGCCAATGAAAACAAACTGAGCTCTGGCCACACGCTTTGCAAACACACACAGGGAAACTTCTAAAGTGTGGCAGTTTAATGTGAGAACCCGCATGAAGAACAAGCTTAAATGAAAACAGACAATAGACGAGTTTGGCAACTGCATCCGACACAGGTCAAGAGTAGAAACGCGCAACTACAGCGATGGCGTCATCAGCGAAAAAGGAGACAACACAGATGGTCCTGCAGTCCACAGGGGAAACATCATAGACGGAACTTGGTTTAAATATAGGATAGCACCATGGTGATTGTATTGGGACGAGATTAATTATCCCAACACTGTACATGAGCAAAACAAGCTTTTCACATCATACAAAAGTGTCAGATTACATTATGTATGTAGAACAGCGGTGGATTTCATTACTAACTGACAGCCTGAAGGAACGGCAGAATTAAGCAGGACAGCTTTTATGTGAGTTTGTTCACTTATTTTGCAGCATGCAGTGTACTTTATCAGAGTTTAGGACGCTACTTGAAACTTTCCTGATCACAATATTTGACATGTTGACTATTTCACACCGTGGTTTCATGGATTATTTCCATTTCAGCACAAGCAGGTTGTCAGTAAACCCTGTGCCCAGCCTCCTTTACAGGACACATCCATTCTGTGTTTGTGCATTCTCTGGGATTAATCACATTAACAAAAGATCAATCATAGAATATATTTTATAGTTTCTTCAATGTCCCACCGTCGCCAAAGTTGCATAGTTGCAAAGTGCTACACGAAGCCACAAGAATGGAACTTTGACTTTGGAGATGTGTTTGTAATCAAATGTGACGTGGAACCCATTTATTCAATCCATGTCACAAGATGTGATGAACTTGTGAGGTGTCTGTAAACTCACAGTCAGAAGTCTACTAGGCTGGACTGTACTGTCGTAGTATATGAATATGGATATGATATGAATGGAGTCGGTTCACGATGACGTCACCGAGAGGACTAGTTAGAATAATAAACTCGTAACAGCGATGTTGGTGATCACACCGGACATTTAATAAGAAACTATGTGAGAGTCTCTGGTGCGGATTTCGTTGCGGGGTCTATTTACGCTCCTATCTGTGTGTGTGTGTGTGTGTAGATTAGAGGTGTTGCCTGCAGATGTTGCCACCTTTGACAGTATTTGCAGACTGCCTCATTAATGTTGTCAGAATCCCTGTTAGCACTGAGTTGTAATGTGAAATATTGCCAACTAGGCAGTTTTTCTTATCACTTTGACACCAAATCCTCCGGCATCCTGGCTGGTTTAGTCTCCGTACGTGATGAAGTCATCAGTGCTGTGACTGACTCGCACTCACTTCAGAATTGTAGAGTGTGTGTGTGTGTTCGGATGAAGCTTGAGCCAGAACAACCAGCCAGTAGGGGGCGATCTGCTGGCTCACATGTTTGTGGACCTGATTTGTTGGGAATGTGTGTGTGCGTGCAACGACTGTTCTGATGTTTCAGTTGGGACAGACACCTAGTGAAAGCTTTAGTGACTGTATTGTCTGACCGTGTGTTGTCGTCCTACGTAATAAACGCCTCACATCAGGAGCGCTACGCTGTTGGCGTGATTGAATTCTGAACAGCCACCGTCAGACACGAGGCCTTTACATTTTGAACCAAACCTCTTGTACCCTAAACCAGTAAAAAATTACTCACTGTTCAACATGAGGAAGTTACTCTCGCTCTCTTTTTTTCTGCTTTGGCCATTAATAGTGCATTCAGAGATGTGTAATTCTTTTCTTTCCCAGTGTCTGGGGGGACAGAGCGGTTGAAAAACATTCTGCAGACAGGGGTATTTCGACAGACAGACAGCCCTGAAAATACGGAGGGGTTTCCATGACCTATGTTTCACCCTCCAACACCAGACACAGCATTCGCCTAAAAGTTCCATGTCCTCAAACTTTGAGATACAACGAGGTTCTTCAGTGTCCGTTCATCATTCTTTCACACATTTAACTTCCATTAATCATAAAAGATGACACAATTACGGGTCTGAAAAGGCTCCAATCAGCCCGAAACAGTGTTTGTTGTTTCAAAGAGGTGTTAATTAACCTCTGTGGCATTTAGTGAAGCTGTATTACTGGATCACATTAATGTGAGATGAGTTTGTGTCATTCTGCCTGTCGTCACTAAGGATCCTACGTCGTATCTCTACAGTGAAGTACAGTCATTCCTATCATGTCTTTGAAGATTCTTAATGATCCAGGTTGGGGGACTCGCTGAGGTTTTATGAAGTGAACTTGGTCCTGTGTGGACGTGGAGGGGAGTTGGAGGATTGGAAACATTGGAAACACATCCGAGCCGTCGAGCCACACAGCCAAGTGGCTCGTCGGACCTACGGTGAGGGTCCCTGCCCCTCCAGGTGTTGACAGAGGAAGTACTTCTACTGAGACTGCAATGGTTCCAAGACCTCCAGCCTGTTAGCAGAGCACACCCCCCCAAACAGCCTCAGACGTTTCTGTTTGCCACAGGATCATTTTATTTTTGTACCTTAAAGATGCAACACATCAACTTGACACACAACTATGTGTCATGTTGCTTGATTATCTGTTCCAGTTCCGTTGCTCTTATTGTGTATTTGGCCTTCCATGGAATCAAAGCGACGGCTCTTCACCCTCGTCAGCAGAATGTTCCACAGACACTAGTGACTCCTCTGTTGGAGATGTGCGGTGGGGAAATCTTGTATCGGCAGGTTGTGTGTAATAAGTATTCATGATTAATGTCTTTAAAGAAATAATCACCAGAGGAACACTTTCAGCGGATCCAGAAACCAAGCTGTGATATGATGAATGTTCACTTCGGAGTCAAAACACACACTCTGACTGCTCCGACACAGGGGAGACCTCCCTGCTCCTAATTGCCTCAGCACACACAGATTTATTTCATCTTTTACACTTATTTTTCTAACTGGAGCGCGGACATCATGTTTGACCAGTAAGATAAGACACATTAAAGAACAGAGTAAATGTGTGTGTGTGTGTGTACGTTTCTTCATGCACGTTTGAAATTTGCGGCGTTTTGATGTAGTATCCTTGTTGATTGCTTGCTTCGCCAAAAAAACCCAATTACCTCCAGCAATCTGGTGTTTTTTTTCCCTGTCTTTATATAATCCACAACGGCTCATTCATTCTGCTTCTGACTCATTCCTCAGGCTCACTTTGGCATGACATAAACACATACATCACCCGCAGAGCTCAGACGCCCGAAATACCTCCTAGGTGGTGGCTTTTATAGATATATATGTACATATCATCCCCTTCCATCCGTTTCATCTGACTCTGTTCAGTTATCTAATGTGCAACATGACGCAGGAAGGTGCATGTGAAAGCAGCTTGCAGAGAAGAACAGTGATCTGTGTCTGTGTCAGTGTCAAAGGTTTCAATGTAAACACAAACAAAAAATAGGAACCCTGTCCACTGTGACACACACAACAAATAAACAGCCGTTAATCATCTGTACAGAGAGCTATGATATCAATTTGTTTATTTTCATCGTTGTTTTGCAGCCGTCGGGGGCAGTAGGGGGCAGGTTTCAGTCTTGGGTAAAAAAGAAGCGGTCATGATCATTAAACTGTAGAAATGATGGACATGTCGTGTCGTGTTAGGACTCTTATACATGTCGAGTGCGACCGATTCGACCGCCTCAGCTGGATTTCCTTAGAAATGAGATTTAATTTGGAACATAAACTACCGTTTGTGCTGATGCTCGGCCTAAACAAAGTCTTTCAGTTTGTGTCCATTACGTCACAATCCCCCTCTCTGCCCTGCCTCCGTCTTCTAAATGTTCGACAAATACATTGTTTGCCCATCTATTTCCATTTCTCAGAGTGCTTGGCCTCCTGTTGGGCTGGGGTTCTTTGACCACCACCAAGTCAGCATCGCCTCCCACACAGGAGAGAATGGCATGACATTTACCAGCGCTGCGAGGCAGTAATACATTTTTTTTTTTTAAATGGCAGGGCAGAGATATACAAGGCTGAAAGGAGCCATGCTGGGTCCCACTGGGACTCCTTCACACTCGCCTGCTAAGCCCATTCAGATGAGGGCAGTAATTACAGGCATGGAGGCAAAGCTGAACCAAAGCATACGAGGTGTAAAACATTTGTAGAACAAATTCTGGTCACTTCACTTTTGGAGAACTGGTTGTGATAAGAAGTGCATTGTTTGTGGAAGCGCCGGTGATTTTACAGTGTCCAAAGTGACCTCACGGTTCAAAACCATCCTTCTCCTGACCTCATTACCACAGCTTCAATTTGAGGTTACTAATTATACACACATATTCACATCTAACCCCAAGGACCTCAGCAACTACCAATCTTTTCCTTTTAAACTCATTCCACCAACCACTGGTGTAATTAGGGATTTTTACGTATACAACCAGTGACGGAGGGGGGCAAAGGAAACTTTTCTAGTTCCCCAGCTCTTCTTCACTTTTGTGAGCTCTAAGTACATGAATGCATTTGTACATAAGTACGTAAATATCAAATGTAATTTGACAGAGAAGGATTTCACAGCAGATATCGATACACATGAACATATAAAATATTAGCCCTGACGATGGGGACAATGATCAGGAAATGTATCAGGAAATCATAGTAAAACTAAATTACTCCTTTTTTTACTGGTAGCACATGCAATAAAAACAAAATCACATCTACTATGTTAACAAGCTATTTTAAAATGTATTAATGTGTTAATGAGATGAAGAAACCCCTTTTTCCTCAGTTAGTCAAATACCTGAAACCACGTGAAGGCGGCAAGACAGTTCTGCGTCATAAATGTTCAGCCTTGCTGATGGAGGACGATGGTTCCTGGGAGGAAACGGGCTAAAAAGACAATCTGCCACAGGAATAATGAAGGCATGCCTCTGCACATATCACACTGGTCAGTTTCCATGTGGGATTTTAAATGTCATACACAATTATTAGAGGGCTTTACTTAGCCCACCCCCCCCCCCCCTCCACACACACACACACACCTCCCGCCAAATTTTCAGGTTCATTTAAATAAATGTCATATTGTAGTCCCAGAATTTTTTGATGATTTACACAATAAAATTTGAATTATTTCTCTTTAGTGCTGCACTTAAAAAAAAAACCAAAAGAAGACGAAGACATCGTCTTCTTCTGATTTCCTCTCTTTCAGAGCTTTGACAATAACATGTGTGGCTGAGAGCATCGCGCCCTGCGATCTATGACGTACTTCACACAGCCCTTTTGGTGCTGCTGAGCACACATGAAGCAAATTAGTAAAGTGTGCTTCGAGGTGCCCCCAACGGTCCGTGCCAGGATGGCCAAGACAGCCCATTTTCATGCTTGTCGTCGCACTGTGCTTTAAAGATCTTTTGCCGTCAGACGGAACCGTGTTTCTCTTATCTGTGAAGTAAATATTGGTGGTGTGATGCCAGAGGGAACGGTAACCTCCAGCTCAAAGGTCATATTAGATTGTTTTAATTGGACGCCTTCACCGTACCACTCAACAACTCTGTGGTACCAAAAGGCCTTGGGGGGTGGGGGTGGGGGGGGGGCTGACAATACCAGTGCTTTCATTTTTCCCCACAGACACTACAGTTACTCTGCGTTGTTGTGAGAACCTCTGAACACTCTGCTGATCCCATCAAACATTTAACTGGGTTGAAATTCACAAACGCTAACGTGATCAATAACGTGCTTTTACTCCGTTGTCTGCTCTCTGAATGTCGGCCTGTTTGTTTGGTGTCACTTCATTCTCTTGTTCCAGCAATTTCAAGTGTCTGAGAGCTAACAAAAAAAAAAAAACATCCATCTCAGTAGGGTGGCACTGGAGCAGCCATAATCAAAATCACATCTCAGCGTCGTTGATATGAGCGCTGACACCCCTGTGAACATGGAAATCAATCTCTATGATTTGGCACAGGCTGGTTGCTTGTTTGTTTTCATTACACGAGTACAGTGCACTTTTGTTCCTGAGGATCTTTGGCCTCGCTCCGTTTCACACGAGCTGAAACTGGTTGAGTCAAAACCGTCGCCCACCAGGAGTCAGGTTCGACTCCAAGGTTCCACCAGGTGCTTTGCTAAGAGAAGAGATGATGTGATGCTGTTAAAGTGAAGTAAATATAGAAATGGAATGTGTGTGTGTGTGTGTGTGTGTGTGTGTGTGTATGAGCATAAGGATGAGCAAAAACAATGAGAAACAATTTGCCATCTGCAAACTTCCTACTGTTTTGAGGTACAAATACTGCAATTTCTCGCATATTAAAACCTATACAAGACACAGAATTTCTGCATTGTGGAAAATTAAACCCAGACGAACACTGACACTGATCTTCTGCTGACAAATCTGATCCTATCACACTCATTTTCCAGATGTGTCCCCTCCCAAGTTCTGAACTAAGTATCTAGTGTAGAATTCCAGGCTCGCGGTGTTTGCAGAGGTTGGAGGCCTTTAAAAACTTCTTCAGCACTGATCCCCTTCCTGCTTGTAATGAATCTTACCATGGGGTCCTCTGTGAAGCCAGTGGTCTACAATGACTGCAGTCAGGTGTGTTATAGAGGACTGGAATGAAACCTGACCTAGTGTGCTCGTCGATTCACGAAATGTAACACTAATTGTCCAAAGCTGATTTCATACCTTATCAGAGAAGAACGTCCCCAAAAATAAGGGGACAAATAAAATGCAAGACAGTTCTTAAATTTACATCTTCAATTTAAATACCATGATGTCCCCATTTTAGCATTACAATTATCTCTGTCACATTTTGGATGTAGTATGATATCGTGACGCACAGAGCCGTAAGGGTTTTATAGTGTAAGGAGAAAAGACGAAGAAGAAGAAAAGAAAAAAAACACCATCTAGACCGAACTGCAGTATAAGGATAGTCTACCGGTATAAAACACTTGAAATGTTCATCGATTTTTAATGGATTGATGCAAAGATAATTGGATTGTCAGAGAGAGAGCGTCTGTAGCCGTAGAAAATATGGCGCAAAAAAAAATACAGAATTCAACTGCAAGTGCTTCAGTTGTCATTGTTTATCCACAAATGAATGACAAACGGACGACATGTGGGAACGTATTGAACTAGGTTGTAGACGCCATGAAAAATAAATGTTGGGCAACATTTAAATACATTCACAATGCATTCTTTCATTGTCAAGTAATTTAAACATTTGGAGTATTTGAATTAACGTGACCTTCTATTACATTTAGCCTTGTGTTCATCAGTGTGCTCGCTATTTAATGCCAGAGAAAATAGTCGTTTTCTTTCTACACCATGAAGGGAAAACCTGACCATTGAAGGTGGAGACAAGACTCCATTTGACGCCCAGAGAATGAATCCTCCAAAGCCCACCCAACAGCGACAGGGGACGCAAATATCAACAGTCTAGTTTTTTAATTTGGCATTTCCCACCCAGTCAGAAGGTCACTGTCCATTCCCAGAAACTTGTTTAAATAAAAAAGGTAGAGAAAAACTAAAGAAAATAACAATAACTTCAGGCACATTAAGATCACGATGAGACTTGTTTGTACTTTGAGTCAGTTTTGAACTGTTCCGTGTTCGATGTGATGGTTCATTTTTCACGGCCACTGTTGATGAATCTCAACAAAAACCAACATGCTGCAGATGACTTAACTCAGTCTTGTGCTGTAAATAATACATGAAAGCTGAATGATCTGCACACACACCACTTCTCCTCTCTCAGTCAAGGTGGGTGACAACACACACACACACACACACACACACACGTATACGCAGTTATCAGATTGGACTCGGGCAGGTTTCTAGCTCCTTCCCCAGACAACCTGCGCAGCAACCATAAGTTGTGATGCAGATACACAATATTGTGCTTGTTTTTAATTGTTGCAAGTGGATGGTGTGAGCTGTCCGGTGTCAATCTCTCCATCTGACGCCTCCGGTGACTTAGCTTGGTGATCGTCAGGTGCGAGTTCGAGGTCCAGCGGCTCTCGTTAAACAGATGTACGACGCTCAAGGAAGTCAAAGATAAGTCATTTCATTTGGGTGTGACACAATCAAACCGTGACTTTGTTGAAAGCTGAGTTGAGGTAAATTCACTTTCATCGCTATTTCATGCAAAAAAAAAAAATCTGCTGTTGCACGTGAACATCTGGTTTTACACCATCACTCATTAAACATAGCCAGTTGGATGCTGCTGTAACTCTTCATCCGACCACTGGCTTGAGCGTGAGGACGCTGTTTGCTGGACCTCATCGCCTATATGCTCACACCACTGCAGTTTCATTACAGAACTGAATATTTCAGTCTTCACCTGGGGGATACGGGAACACGGCCCCAGCCATCGTACATGAGACACTCCATACAGCCACCTCCGCATGTGTCCATGTCATTCTTTGAGTCACTGCCCTAATCTTAGGACCATTGGAACATTAATCGACTGGTAAAAGGAGAGTGATGCCCTACAGCTCATACTTGGTAATTAAGTATTTCAGAGTTTCTCACGAAAAGGGCTTGACACTCAAAAATGTCCAGTAATATGCCTGGTTGGTTCCAAGAAGTAGCCTGTCCCATTAAAGACGTAAAACTAGGTTTTCCCGGGCTTTAGGACCGACTGCACAATGGTTCACGGGGCTTTTTTAGTAGATGGCTCTTCTATTAATACAAAGACCATATGTCCCCTAAACGAGTTCACATAAAAAAGTTGGTGCACGTCTTCAAACAGCATTCACGTGCACGGATCCTAATAGGAGGTTACTGTCAGTCACAGGGCAAAACTGCCTCCTTGAGCAAATTGCTATTCTTGTCACGTCACGCTTCTTGTACTGTACAAGAGCACTGCAGAGCAGCGCGACAGGCCGTGCAGGGGTGTCCTAGTTTAATAAATGAGCTGAGGCTCATGCGCTCGGAAAAGAAATCACTTGCTCCAGAGCATCAGGAACTGCAAATGTTCTCATGTAACGACACCGTGTTGTGACAAAGTAAATTTGAGACACTGCCTGGTTTGGAATCACTGGATGATGTCTTAGTCGCTATCATGCGCCAATATATTAGCGGACACGTCCAAACTGTCTGACTGTAATTTCACACGCACACAAACTGTCTCTGACAGAAGGAAAACACCGACTCAGAGAGACGTAGCTCCTGTCCACACGGCTATGGACTCATGCTTCCATGTAATTGAGTTAACGACTTTTACATGAACCTGGTAATGTGTCGGAGGACGCAAGTAGATGGAAATTGATGACAGGTTTAGGAGTACACTGGTTATTACACCGTCTGGCAGCAGAAGTGCTGAGCAGTCGTCCTGTGAAGGTGATCTGCTGTATCGGCTGCCTGCTGGAATCTGCGCGTGGCGCGGATCTCTTGTGAAATTCAATGCATTAAAGCATCGATACATGGTAATTGTCTCCTCTGCCAGTTCAATAGCTCCTAAAGTATGAACAGCGCTGGTTGTTGAGCAGTGTTTTTGTCAACGCCAACGCTATCCGCGTCATTAGCGGCGCTGCTACGGTGCAATCTTGCTGCATCTACAGCGCGGCCATTTGGGAATTGCAGAAAACGCAACTAAGCTTTAAAATCGCATTCCATATATTTGATCTAGTGTCGATTCAACGGTGAATTGCTCTGCGGAAGGTTTTGTGACTGACAATAACAATTAGCTTTTACAGTTGAGCTGTTCAGAGATTTGCTGTTATGTTTGCTTGAGTGTTTTAAAGACTTCACTTGAGGTTACAGCTCCATTCCGGAGACATTTTGCTGAGAGTCTTTATGGCTCTCAAAGCCAAACAATCGTTTAAATTCAATTAAGACTAGTTGAAAACTGTGCTTTTAAAGCTTTGTTTGTGTGCAGCGCTGACCTCTGTGCAATGCCTGGACACAGCCCAGCTCATACGCATTACGGCACCTACAGTAACACAATGTTACAGTCAATGATATGCTGAGAATAAAAGGAATCATTAACAGAAACCGCCACATAATTAGCTTTAAACCCTAATGAGATGAACCAACTAACTTCTGTCCATTGGAGAATTTCATAATTAGCAATTAGTGGTCATTGTATCATAGTCATTGAAGCGCAGGTCTGGCTCATGTGTCAAAGCGCACCGATCCTGAGGCTTTGCAAATGGACAATATGCAGCTGGATTCAGACATGATAAATGTGTGTCGCGGTGAGGGCTGGGAGGCCGATTTAGGCATGATTATGACTGGATTCATTTACTGTCAACTTGTCGTTATCTTTGAAGGCATGTAAAAGTGTTAACGGTCATGAATGTAAGCGCTGGTCCCTCATTAAGAAAAGGGCAAAATGTCAACGATGGCACACTGTAGCAAAGAAAACACTGAAAAAAGGCTATGATATGATGTCAAAGGGATTTTTGAGTTTTCTCAACTTTTGTCTAATGTAATTGACCATGACTAAGGTCAAAAAGAAAAGTTGAGAAAACTCAAAAGTCTATTGCATCCCTTTGACATATTTTGCATTTTCACAGGGTTTTTTTTTACATTGCAGAAGGAAGTAAAAACAAATATATATGTTACAGTTAATGTGAAAAAAACGGGTCATACACAAATTACCCAGATTATTTGCACATAACCCGAAAACACGGGTAGTTTGCAAACAGCCAACCTACGGTAACTTTCATCATTGATAACGTATCTTGCTAGCTAGATGTAGTATCTTAGCACATTACCCAAAAACACGGGTAATTACATGACATTACCTGTAAAATGTACATACTGCTGGTACACGTCTTTAAGGATCAATTCTGGGAGTCAAACCTTTTTAAGGGACACGTTTGTTACTTTTTCAAACTATTTCGATCATTACACATTCTAAACTTGACAGTGAACTTCATGGACCTGAATAAGATTTAATACCATTTCCATTTTGGGCTTTGACAAGTTGTAAAAACAAAACCCACGTAATGATAAGTGGAGTATTTCAGGTGGTAACGGGCGTAACGGGAGCTTTAAGTTCACCTTGGAAACTTCCCTTCTCTCCAATAATTGTACCTCGTTCAATGCACCCTGATCCAACAATATCATTATCAAACATCTTGTTTACAATAATTCTCATGCCTTCATGTCCGCTCCAGAAACATAATTATGAAAACTAAATGTTCAACAGCGTTTTTTTCTTTCCTTTATTACGAGGTGTCTTGTCATTTGACCATTCTGATGAATTCTGATGAGGCTGTTGAGTAGATGTGAATAATTGATAGCTGTTTTCCAACAGCTTGATTGTCACAAACCAAGACAAATAGAGTGGAATGGAGTCATGAAATATTCACTTGAGTGTTGGCCTGAAAATGTTCAGTTCTAGAGGCATTTTTACTTGGACGCAGACGACCTTATCCCAACAAGGAGCCAAGAACTAACAACAACAACAACGCTGGCAACGTGTCGTTCTGATGGTATACAGACCTCTTCAAGCGGACAAGACACCAGCAGGTCACCGTTCAAAGACCTGTCTCTCATTCACAAACCTTCACTCTGCCCCTGACATTTCTTCTACGTGCCAGCGTCAACATCTTTTACAGTAGGTTTTAAGCTGGAGTTGTAAACATCACTCAGTCTTGCAAACAAAACAGATGAACCTCCAGTTGCAATACATATAAGATAAGAAATCGTACTATTACTCCCTCAGACTGCTTTCATGTACTTCTTTCAGATGAGATAAACTGCACTGTGATATCCTCATTTATAAACGCAGAAGCTTATAAAACACAAATATGAGACATGTTTGTCATTGAGTTTTTTTGTCTTTTTGTCTCATTCCCACATCAGCCAATTACTTGAGGCACAGTCTGGTTATAGAATAATAGGAGAGTTAAATCTCCCTTTACACCACGATGACTTGGTGCCATCTACTGTTATTAAAGAGATCATATTGTTTGGGGATGCCATGCACTGGAAAAAGCTTCTTCTTTTGTTACGCATGACCTCTGAAAAGGTAATACTGACATTGAGTACTAATATGTGCTCTGATTTCAAAACTCATCAGATCATATTATAGCTGAAATTATAAACTTGTGTTTCCACCCATTCAATTCACAAACACACACACACACACACACACACACACACACACACACACACACAGAGGGAATAGAGAGAAAGAAAATGAACAAAAGACAAAAGCGCAGGCCAAGTGTAAAAATACAGTTTGTGTAGATGAATAATCTCATCATGGCACCTTCCTCAGTGAGTGTGAGCGGCACGGACAAGCTGGATTGTGGGAGTTAGGTATTCATTAGCATATCACTGACACAGATTAACATACATTAACATACATTATGGATGAAATAATCATGGGATGTAGCGGGATACGGAGAAGAATCAAAAAACAGTCGGCTGTGAAGTCCTCTATGTTTTAGTGGGGTTGGCTCACGCAGCACTAATAAACTCCTGCAGAGCAGCAGCCGATGACGTCTGGAGCTCACAGGCGGCTTCTTCATCGTCAGTCGTTTTCTTCTTTCCATTGATGACAAATCTGCTTGTTGTCTGCTTGTTGCTCATGTAACCAACTGATGCTGATAAATTCTTATTGATGGTAACGGCGAATGCAAACATACCAGATAAACATGATCAACAACAACAACAACAACAACAACGGCAGCAGCAGCAGCAGCAGCTTGGATTCCAGCTCAGTAATCACACGTCTGTGTTTGTGTAGAATTCTCTCAACTGTATTCATTTTGGCTTTCTGATAGCACATTAACATATATATATATATATATATATATATATTAGTTTTATTTAGTCAATTTTGAATATAAAGAAACTCTATGAATACATAGATTAGATTAGTAGGTGTGTGATTGAGCGAGTGTGTGTGTGTGTGTGTGTGTGTGTGTGTGCCTGAGAGAGAGTGTGAAGTCACCAGTAACGTAGATGCGAGCATAGGCCATCCAAAAGGAAACTAACCAACAAGACGCCTCAACCGCCACATGTTCCCTTATTGTGACCCATCTGTGTGTCATCTGCTGATTTAGTGAAGGAGGGACCAGGTTTCCATTTAGTGTTAAAAAGTGTAATTGAGACTTGACTTGATGATCTTAAGAAGTAAAAAAAAGGAAGCATGGCCTGGAAACTGAATACATATGTTCTGCAGGTTCATTGAGAATCTGTTATGACTGAATATTGTGAATTCCTCTGTATTGTCACCAGACAAAAGTGAAAAGTTAAAGAACGTAGAATATGCTATGAATGGAGATCAATGCGCAGAAAGTCATCGTGCTGCCTTGAACCTAAACCCCTCTGAGCGAAGGTGGAGCTATCTGCAAAATGATTGATAAATAAAGCGCAGAGCCTCAAAGTGTGCTGGGGATTAAGCTAACACATCAAACGTCACTGAGTCCGTTTTCAGCATTTTGGTCATGGCTACTGTTGTGGTTTGTTATCTCTGTGGAACACCCAGCTAGGGTCGGATCTCGCCACAAACATAGATTATGCCGTGGGCTCAGGTACGACATCAGGGGGTGGTGCTCCTACAGATGATCACTGAGCAGATAATGTCGTGTCCTCCAATGCCGTCGTTAGCTCCTGACTGCCAGGCACACTGTCAAAGACCTTCAGAAATCCTATCACTGAATCAACTGGCTGCTCCACTCAGCCAGGAGTTGTACAAACACTTTCTTTTTAGTTAAACAGCCTTCAAAGTTTTATTAGAATTGTCCGGTCATGAAAGAGCCACGCATTGAAACTGGAATGCAAGTACCCGACTGGCTCGTATCACTTCAATAGGACCGTTTCAAGCGGTAAGCTGCAGCTGGGCAGCTTCTGCTCTGTGCTGCGGCGTGCAAAGGGGCTGACAAACTTGAATTATATGGCGATTACGCCGGTCCACTTTGCCTCTGTGGACCTGCTGACACGTCCACAATAAACATGACCCCATCGCACTTAAAGCTTTATGCCAATCAAGTGAAAAGAAACTTCCATTTTCATCTCACTTTGGAGAACCTACTGGTGCTCTGCCTTTCTTCCACTTCCTGCTGCAGGAGCCCCAGACGGACAAAGCACATTGTCCTTAACATTCAGAGGTAAACCAAGGCAAGCAAACATTCCATAGAACCATTCACAGGCACAGCTTTGAAATACAAACCCATCTTTTATGGACCATCATCCATCGTGAGCTACGTCACAATGGACCTCTTTTCACTCAAGGTTTTCAAGAGATGACAGAACCAAATGTTCCCACACAAACACATTTTATACTTCATTCCCCTTTTTTCAATTTATGAACCAAATGTGTGAGAATTAGTTGCGCTGGACATTCAGAACGAGTTGGTTTTGTGCAGCACGTACTCACGCAGCTTTAATTCACACGAAGGACAAACAACGAACATGAATAGAATATTAATAATAACATTTCAACTCACTGACACACAGAGAGAGAGAACATTCCGTTGTCCTGGGTAAATCCTACACAACCCCTACCAGTAATGGCCGTTTTTAAAA
Organism: Lampetra planeri; assembly: GCF_965212315.1. Taxonomy (NCBI): domain Eukaryota; kingdom Metazoa; phylum Chordata; class Hyperoartia; order Petromyzontiformes; family Petromyzontidae; genus Lampetra; species Lampetra planeri. The sequence goes on along the minus strand of NW_027615500.1, from coordinate 18,268 downwards.
TCCTTTATTACGTATAATTGATAACTGAGGGGTGAATAAGAGAATCATTATGACCCAAATTCATTTTGGCCGTCTGACTGAATGTTTTCTTCTGAAAAGGGGGATTTCAGAAAAGTAGCCGCGAGCAGGCCTGTGTCCCGTAGACAGCTGTCCACACAGTGTACGAGGCAGTTACCGCAGAAATACACAATTTGAACTGTTAGTTCATGTTCTACTTCTACTTCAGATGACTTTCTTCAAGACTTGACTGTCTTAAGGACTTTTTCTTTTCTGTGGTTGTCCCTTCTGTTTGTATACAAACATCCATGTGTACACGCTGGTTGAGCTCCAGAGGAGAAACTCCTCCTCTGACGCTGCAGGTGATTATCCTTAAAGCACTTGCTCTTTTCAGAAATGTGTCTGCGTCCCTGCTGAGGTTTGTTTATCACGTCCCGGAAACTTCTGCAAAGTGCAGACGATGGCGTGCTGATGATTCTCAGTTATTTACAGCAAATCACTGGCGTGACATCCATGTATAGTATCTCTCCTTTATGCATATAAAACGATGTTATGCGTTCACATGTCACGACTGACCATGGAGCCTTGATAACCTCAAACTAGTACTGGTAAACTATCACAAACAAAAAGGAAAAAACAACAACAATATGACGGCTATGTATTTCATAATGGAAATTACTCAGTAACTGAAATTATTTGCACACATTTATTCATTTATTTATGTTTTCTTTTACTTCAGCAACACATCATCTCAGCTTTTGCTTATTTTCAGCACTGAGTTCCAGTGTGTTCATACCGGTCATCCTGTCACTAACATTCTGTTCTTGGTGCTTCAGTAATAATTGATGATGTATTTAAAAAAAATACATTTCATTTATTATTTAAAAAAAAAAAAAAAAAACATTTCATGATCCTAAAAAAACAACTGCATGGAATGGGAGCGTAAGCTAGAGGCATCGGGCAGCGAGATCAGAGCTGCAACGTATCTTATCTCCACGATAAGAATACGACGCTCTCAGTAGTACTTCAAGTACTCGGAGGAGCCTATTTTATTGGACCACACACCTGTCAGGCATCTTCCATACTTCCCTCAAGCGCCGATTCCTGAATTCGCACCTTCGTCTCACGCTCAAACACATGGGGAGGTCACTCGGCTTGTGAGGCTGCTGCAGTTAAACCAGATCTGCCTCTGACATAAATCAGAAAGAAACCTGGCCGAGCACATAGACGATGAAAACAATCCCAGTCCCACGCTGCAGTGACGGGTTAACATCCAGTGATTGCACCCTGGTGGGGGTTTGCACCCTGGGGGGGGGTTTGCCAACTAGGACTAAGAACACTAATTCCTTTCACTGGAAAAAAATGGAGGGCTCTCATTCAGAAAATCGGTCATTTCCATTGCTTTTTCCTTTTTTTGTTACTGAGGTTTTCATGTTTTTTATACTAAAGAAATGTCCCTTCCACCTTTTACTGTCACCATTGATTTACAGCAGGATAATTTGTCTCCCTGACAATGGAAATATGCTTTCCACTGTCACCCTGGCGTGCTCGCTTCTAAGACGTGGGATGTGTTTTGGGCAGATCTGCGCCATCAGGAGAACAGTTTATCCTCCAAACAAAACACAAGAAAAAAATGTAGAAGTCAGGTCGGATGTTTAGGGTGGTTTACTGGTTGTACAGATGTCTTTGGGATTCGTGAGACTATTAATAAAAAGATAAATAATAAATAATAATAATAATGGTGGCGATAATGACAATAATAATAACTAATTAAAAAATAACATCAATAATTGTATTCTATTTTATGAATTAATTCTTGTAAGATTAAATAAAGTACCTATCTATCCTTCTTACCGGCCTGCATATCTAATACCAGCAGATTCATCATGACCTGTATTAAATGACAAATTAAACATTTGTAGACCAGAAAAAAAAAAAAACATGACATGACAGGATACTGCAATTCACTGATGTGATAAATCCCACACAACTGTTTTCCTGCACTTCATGGTGCCACTGCAGCACATGCCTACACACAACTACCTGGTCTGTGGAGGACAGAGAGAGACACAGAGGGAGAGGGGGGATGAGGACGTGTCCAAGATGGCGCACAGTACCAGAAATGACATGCACGGATTCAAAAAGCTTTGAACATAAAGGGCCATCAGTGGTGAAGCATGGCATTGAAATGACAGCCTGGACCCGAGCATTGTACGACGTGTCACAAGATGGCAAGGGAGTATCTCTTTAGTTCCTAGAGGTCATGGAGGATGGATGTGCCACTAATCTCTGACTCACTCTTGTGTGGTGTGTGTGTGTGTGGGTGGGTGTGTGGAGTTTTGGGGGAGCGGGGGGGGGGGGGGGGGTCAACGCAAACTGGAGCTTTAGATAACTTTGCTATCCACCAGTGACCTCGAATGCAAAGACATCTCTCAGTCCGCCGTGCTCCGTCAACCAAATCCCTCTTACTGCTCGGTGGCTTCAGACACGGAGGCGTTCTCGGCCCCACAAGGACAAATCCCGGCCAACAAGCGCCTATAGATTAATCTGATATTGTCTTTTTATTGTTTGGGGAATAAGCAGCGGGAAGCGATGATTGATCGGGGGGCTTGAGAGACTTTCATATTGTCAAATCGGTCCATTTAGAGATGTGGGGATGTTTCTCTCCAGGCGTGAGCTCACGAATCCAACAAACAAACACACCATGTTCAGCTGTTGTTGAGTGTTTCCCCACTATGCTGAAGAAATAAAAGGACACATTTCAACTCTGATTTTTAACAATTAATTTGACAATACATTGGAAATATTCTATAAAAAGCCAGAGAGCGCTGATAAACATGCAGAGGGGGGTAACCAGCTCCCGTTTCCCTCTGAGTGACACCACAAATAGTTGCAGTATTGACTCCAGTAGATGGATAACTAGAGGCCGAACTGTATCTGCCACTGTACGCCTCCAGGGAATATTATCATGGAGGTTAGTGGTTTCATTGATTTCAAGTCTGCAATCATCCCCATCTGATGTCCGCGGGCAGAGGCGGGGAGAGTGGGGGGGAGTGTGGCTCTAGTTTGAGAAGGTGACAAGTATGAGATAACGCCAGCATTATTCCTCAAGAAAAAACCCAAAAGAGCCAATAATTATGGATTATTGTATTGATTATTGAGTATCCTAAAACTTAAAAAATAGACATTTTTTTACTCTTTGTTCCCAGTTAGATTGCATAATTATATTTCAGTTGAACTTTTTTCAAATTTGTCCAACAAAGCATTTTTTTTTTGGGCACATCTTTTAAGTACAAAACATCTCTAACAGCCCTCAAAAAAACAAATCTGGATCACCAGTAGAGCTGCCAGTTTTCCATTAAGCATTTTGCAGTGAATCAGCAGCACAAAAAAAAAAAAAAAAACAGCACTGAGCACTGGATTCATAAAGACTTTTCTGTTTTTAAAACTGCCATATCAGACATTTCAACTCTGCAAACACTAAAAATAAATAAAAACTCATCAGCATTAAGCCCATTACGCGTATTCATGGTTGTAAGTCAAATATAATGAAGAATGAAGAAGTCCTAAAAAGCTTTGGCGTGTTTGATTAGAGGAGTTTCTGTCAAAGTAAAGGTCATGAATGAATGAGTTGTGCTCAAACTGATTTCAAAGTGGAATAAGCTCAGTTTTGCCTGTGTTTGTATCGGGCCAGACTCCAGGTCTCCAGTTCTTGGTATGATGGGGAAAAAAAAAGTGTCCGTGTCACTAAGAAAGGTGTTATAGACAGTGAACAAACCAAGGTGACCACAGAGAAGAAATATGAAACAAACTTCCTCTTAACTGAACTTAACTAAGGGGCTCTAAATACTTGCGTGTATTCCAAGGCAAAATTGGTTTCTTTATTTCGTAATCTTGTATTTAAATTTCAGGAAGCGAGATACGTAAGAGATAGATACGTAGAGTCGAACCTTCAACATCATCCACGCCTCCATCCCACTGCACCGCACACAACCAGCAGCTCAAAGGTTCCCCGGCTGCTGCATTAAAGCTGCCGTCAGCAGCTCCTCACTCCGCATGTACTCCTTAAACTAACAGTCTTCACCAAGCTCTGTGACAATATCACCGGTCAACACAAACAATCCATCTTGTCTCCTGCAATAACACTGACAGGAAGTGCATCCAATTCATCTTTATGGAGTCGATAGGGATTTGATCGCCTTACCTGCAGTTGAGTGCTTTGCCCAGTGTTGGAGCTGTAAGTGTCTGGTGCATTGGGACAAGAGGAGATCTCTGGTTCACTTGTTTGTCGGGGATGCAAGCAGCCCTCCGAGGGGCCCGCTGTGAATAGAGGGTCACGATAATAGACATAGTCACACAACAAAGACTGATAATCCTGTCTCACCCACGGTTCCCAGGTCGCAATCAGACATTTTAAGGGCAGTTAAGTTGCAGCGAGGGGTAGCTGAATGAACCGCGGTTAGAAAAGACTCCCAAGCTCCCCATTATGGACCAGTAACCGGTGTCAATTCACAGCAATTAGACCACTCAAATGTGTCAGCAGACAGGCTCAAATGAATAAATGAATAACCTCAACCACAAGTGCTCGTGATAGAGCCTTTGGAGTCATTTGAGTCTCCCAGCGGTCTATTTCAGTGCACAACACTTAGTCCTTCAAAAAGTGATGAGGTGTACCTCCTCCTCCTCCTCTCCTCTCGTCCTGAATGACCTTTGAGTGTGAATAGTCCTTGGCGAGCGACTTTCCTCAAATCCGTCGTCAGAAAGATGGCGGCGCTCATCGTTAAACGTCGCTTCATGAACAAATAAATTACATTTGTACGCAGTTGGCGTTGAAATGTTTGGACTGTCACTCAGTGCAAACAACAACGACAAAAAAAAAAGAAAAACATGAAGATATTGCAGATTTACACCAGAAAGTGTTTGTTGATATTTTGGCAGCAATGCATATTTAAACCTCCTCCTCAACCACGCTGGGAGACAGGTGAAGAGGATTCTCTGTGAGAGAGCAACAAACAATAGGAGCCTGTGACCAAATATGTGCCAAATTTACCTCAGCATTTCGTTTAAAAAGGGGGCATTTCGTTTAAAAGGGGCCGTTTGAAGAGGGGGTTTTTGTCTCGGGTGTCAAGTTGTGGCACAAAGAGCTGTGTTTGACTGGACGCACACAATCAGGAGGAAACCATGACATCAGACTAAGGGGAAGCTACCGCGTTTCTGCCTGGCTTCCACTGAATAACTCACCTTTCAGCGATGCATAAATAATGGGCCGTCCGTCTTTGATCTGCTGCTGCTGCTGACTTCACAAGCGTGTGGACACGTCCAGTAATCGAGGAGCTGCGCCCTGTCCAAACACACGGATACACCACAGACAACACGGTGAACGAGGACGGCGCGCCACGGACAGACGTGCTGAATAGAAAACATTTGGTTGCAGGTACACATATTGCAGAATTATTTTAATCATCCAATAACCTTGACTCAAGGTTTCAAGGCCTTTTATTGTCAAGTCAACCACATACAGGCGAGTCGAGTGTCCTACGGCGACAAATGAGGCTCAAAACAAGACATGAGACACAAACACTCAAGTAAAATATAAACCAGAAAGTGCATAACAGACAAGACATTTACTTGCATGGTTACTTGCTTATGTCTGTGCATATATTTTTACGGTTTTATATTGTTTTTATATTTATATTGAACACCGAGTGGAGCAGCGCTCCAAATGTCATTGTATGCGTGGTCATATAATGACAATAAAAAGGCTTTTGATTTGATTTGACATTTACAATTACTACAAAAAAAAAAAAATGACAATAAAAGTATATGAAATATATGTGGAATGTAGCAGCAGAAGTTCCTGTATATGTTACAAAGGGCAAATAAAGATAAATAGATATATTATGCAAAGCAGTCGGAGCAGATGATGATGTGTTGGAATAGTGAAAAATGATGCAAATATTCAATCCAGTTGAATGTGAAAGGTGGGGTTCAGTGTCCAGGAGGTGGTACGGATGTGACGAAATATTGTCATGTTCTAATCTGAGTGTGTGAATTACTGTGTATTGGCATTTTTGTGTATTGGCATTCGTCTGGCGGGGCTGTCTGAATGTGTACAATGAAAAAGAAATCAACAACTTAAAAACTCAAATCGTGGAATAAACGAATCTGAGCTGAGATACAGAAAGGAACCGGTCCTTGGGAGAACAGGCCAAGAAGGAAAAGCACAGATTGTAGAAGGAGCAGACAAAGCACTCCTCCGAGAGGTCACAGCAAAGACTCCTTTCACACAGAGAGAAAAATAAAAGCCTGAACCTACATGCCCACTGTAACCCAAATAGAGCCCAAACACTGTGAAATGACGGGTCACTGTGCATTACTGGTCTTGTACAAGTGTCATAACTGCCTCATTTCCGTTTCAAATTTACATTGGTGGAAATATGAGCAGTAACGGTCCGGTTCAGCTCTCGTTTGCCGCTGTGAAGAACGTACACACGCGCTTCATGCTATTTTATGTGTCACGATTTGAGCTCAGTTTTGTCTCAAACTCGGCCGTGGATTGATGTGTACAAGCGCTACGAGTCACGGTGAAATGCATACAAGAGCAAAAGCATCACTTTCACTCCATATTGAAGTGAATGAGGCTGAAAACAGGTTGAGCGTAGCCCAGGGAACTTATTAGCAGAGCCTCCCTGGTGGCTGAACTTCCAGGAAAAAAGGATGGGAGGGTTGGCTGTAATGCGTGAGCATCCTCTGCTGGTAAAGAAGCACTTCAAACGCCCAACCCTGGATGGAACACACCACAGAGGCACCGCGCTAATTAAAAACACAACCTGCATGAATAAGCTATCTGTGTACGCACAGTGTTCGGTCTTACATTCTAATCATGTGTTATGATGAAGAACGCACCAACACATGCTCCGACACAGGGGACGACTGGATTCAACTCCACTGTGTTATGACATATGACATGTGAGAGTACAGCACATCGGTGTATGGCAGCCAGTGAGGAACAAACAACTGCACAACAGAAATTATGGGGGGAAAAAAAAAACACTTCTCATTTCTTCAGCCGAACGGTCACGTCTCACACATTTTATTATTTGTAGTTATTTAATTTGAATAAATTGTTAAATAATAAATAATAAATATTAAATTATTTATTAAATATTAAAATATTAAATATTAAATATTAAATAAATTTATTAAATAATAAATAAATAAATAAATTGCTGTGGCAACCCCTGAAGAGGGGACAAAGCCGAAAGAAGAAGAATTTAATTTGAATAAATTACAAATATTTAAATTAAACTTCTTAAAAAGGTTAAGTGACTTTTTGTGTCAGTGTCAGTCCCTCGTATTAAAAGACACTCATTACAACTGTTTTGTGAGGAAAAGAACACAATAATATGGATCACACAAAAACAATGCTTGATTTAAAAAAAAAAAAAAAAAGACTGACTTGTTCCCTTTTCAGAAAACCACAGAATACATTTCTGGACCAGTAAAAATCCCCCACATGGACACAGAAATAAGATGCGTGGACTGCTGCAGTAAAATTCAGCTCTTATCAGTGAGGAAATATAGATATTTGTGAAAGGCCTGAGGGGATTAGACAGGGTTTTCTACCTCCTGCTGCACACAGCCCGAGTCCCGCTGAGAACACCAGGAGTTCTGTTCAGGACGGAGAGGATTTGACCCTCCCTGCTGTATTATTGTGATATGACCCAAACAAAGCCATCAGCATGGGCCCGGTGCAGGAGGCACGGTGTGTTTCTGCCATTTATCCTCATTCTTTACAATGACAAGAACCACAGGACACACAGGGAGGCGTGCACGCCGAGACTCATCCGCATTCATCCGCTGATCACTTGAATCACAAGTTCACGAGTCGTGACGCTGACTTGCTGAAAAGTGTCCAATGCATTATTTCAAAGACACACAGCAGTCCATTCTTTCAAACCTATTAGTTCCCCCGTGCCGATGCACACGTGGAGCTGTTAACCTGCTCTGTAATTGTCCAGAGTTAATTCCTAATGAAAAATAAATTGAGTTGCTCCGTATACTTTCATAACATTTCCTCCCCAGAACAAATGGGCTCCGTTATGAGAAAAGACACACTGCTGTTAATGATTTTATAAGCAGGGAGCCCCACCTGACATCCTGTTTTCTATTACTGTTCTTTATTCAATTTGCAGAGCGCGCTGCAGGTGACCTAACCTATAAAAGGCCACTCCAAATTAAATTAGCAGAGCTCCTTGAAATTTTATAAATTCAGAATATGCCTCACAAAAGGATCTCATAGCAGAAACGAATAGCTTCACCTTTAGCGCTGCATAAATCAATCGCACCAAAGGTTATTACACATCGTGACGGAACATATCAGTGGTGTTTTTAACGTTAACAATGGCCAAAGATGATAAATATCTATACTGCATATGGAAACACAGTGCTGATGATTTTATTTGTGAAAAGTGTCAGTGGGAAGCTCTGTCGCCTCAACGGAATCCATTTACCCTTGAAAGAGCACAATCTCTGCCAGTGTCATTTTGTTCCAGTCGGTAAACTAACAAGAGGTCGCTGGCAGGGAAAAAAAAAAAAAGGTCCCAATCAGTAACACTTGTTGAACGTGAGAACATGGAAATGTGAGAGTTCTGTGTTGGAGGAAAATGGAAAACATTGTCTGGTAAAGAACTGAGGAATATGGATCGAATCATTCAGCTGTGTTCAATCGAAGTCAGGACAAACCGCTTTCACGGCCGATTCAAGCGTGAAGGAAATTCATTTGTAAATTGCACCCGATCTTTGGAGAAATTGCTCCTTTTCCAAATTCAAGTCCAGATGCAAAGTTGATGGAGAAGAGAATCTTTCATATATGTATGAGGCAGCGGGAGAGGACCTGTGGTGGGCCCTGATGCAGCGTGGAGCCCGGAGATGCACCACACGTCCCCGGGGAGCCATGGACAGAGCCAGAGGTTTATCATTAAACTGAATTTTAATCATTGAAGCAGCTGAAGTGCTGATTTCGCAACCACATTCATTAACAATAATTTGCTGAAAGTGAGATGGACCAAAGCAGAAACACAATCTGAGCATGCAGATGTCTGCTGAGACCAACATTCCACAAAAGGTTTTGAAACAAAAACTGACAAGGCGTAGCATGTGTGCAAGATTCAGTTGTATTCAGTTGTTGTATATTGAAAAAAAAAAAAAGAAAAAACATCTTATAGAATCTAAAACTACTGTTGTATTACCAAAGAAAAGAAGTAACAATGGGAAAGATTGAGAAACTGCCTGAAGATTTCACACACACACACACACACACACACACACACACACACACACACACAACTTCTATTCAGCTTACATTCTCTGATATGCAAACAAAGTAGAAACAGAGCTCACATTTTATAATTATGTATATTTTATTTATAATTATGTATATTTATCATGCGCTGGCGCTATTCTGCCCCACAAGCACAAATGTTGGCCTGTGAGAATGTGTTACAGCACACACACACACACACACACACAACACAAAAGACGTCTAAAACCCCCCAGACTTTTATTGTGGAGGCCTTCCATCACTACCACCTAGTAGCCAGAATGACACAAACAACCTAAATGTTCACAGCTGCAGTCAGAAGAACAGAAGAAGGATCCGAACGTGGAGGAAATAAGGTGTTCTAGCACAGTGCTCTGATCGGGATCAGCTAATTTATCGTACAGTGGCTTCGGCTCATTAGCATGACCCTCAGTCAATAAGTGTGTTCCCTCATTAGACTCTCCCCTCCCCCTGCAAAATTAAACTTCACCATATCAACACACAGAGGCCACGAGTTGGCTCTCTAGCTGGCAGCCGGCACTTGGGGAGCCACCTCGAGTTCCCATTACAAAGAACAGCACGTTAGCCAATGGATCGTGATGCATCGACTCCTTTTGGACCCGAACTACAGGGGCACAGTTACTTTCTTCTTCCCTTATTTGGGAGGCAGTCCCTCCTCCCCAGAGAACGATGTACCTTATTACAAGTGTTTGTAAATTGGAGAAGGCTTCCCCTCCCATCCCCATGGCAATTATGCACTTGACCTTCATTACCTTTACTCTCATTAAATCATTTGGCAATTACACCATACATTTAGCTGCGGCGGAGCGGTCCTCTGTTGCTAGGCGCAGTGAAACAGGTCTTAGGATTTGGATATTTGAGTTGCATTTCACTCACAGCATCAATGTGACTGTGTTAGAGTGAAGTTAGGATGTTAAAACCATTTGATCCTTGTCAAAGAATTCAATTTGTCTTTTCCGATCGGTGAAAAGGAGCGGCGTCTCATGACGGACGTGCTGTTAGGTCGACGTCCACGAGGACCTGTGCTGCTAAAACCATTTCACTCCATCGTTATCACATGCAGGAACTCTGATCTGATGGCCCACGCATTTTTTTTTTTTACATGAAAGAAAATGCGTTCAAGTGGATTAAAGATATTCGTCCGTGTACATTCTAGAAGATATTTGGAAAGAAGCAAGCGTCCCCTGGCCTTGAACTCATTGCACCCTCTTGAAGTTCAACTGACACCGAAAATAGCACGTCAGCTTTTAACCACTTCTGCATTTCCAGGTGATAAACGGGGTAAAACGGTCAAAAAGTTGTTGGTTCCATTGAAATCGACACAATTCTAAAGTAAGTGTAAAACATGTATCTGGTTTCATTTGACCACAAGGTGGCGATATACGGGAATAAATGGACCACACTTTACTGACGTGAATGGAATGGAGCACCCTCATACCACACACACACACCATTTTTCATAACTGCTCTTTCATTCAAAACAAATATTATGTACAATTATGCACACAAGTCATGAAGAGTGACCTGAAACCGTGACTTAGTATTTAATAGAGATGTGTGAAAACAGTAGTTCTTCATCCCAGTGGGAGGGGCTAAGGCTTTAAACAGACAGCCTCTGGCAGCATGACTCAGTTGGATTTTGGTTTTGGACGTAACAGTATTTTTATGTTTTCTAAAAAGCATATTTGATTTGTTTGACGTATTGATTTTTTTTGCAACCATTTACTTCCATGGTGATCGACTGACTACTCAGCTGACCTGCACCTGCCCAGTAAAAATATTTTCTTTCCACTAAACTCATACGACTCTATAGTCCAATTTCTGTTTGAATCCGGTTATTATTTGATAGAATATCGTACAAAAAGTCTACATGAAAATACATTTCAATCATATTGGCCATGTCTAAAGAAGTTGGAGTTGAAGTATGTTCCATGTCCAGGTCCAGTGAGGGTTTCACCTACATGTGTTAAATAACATTTATTTTCTAACTAATGGGTTACAGTGTCGTCATCTGGTCTTCTTTCAACATCAACTCTCTCTGTGGGGAATTTATCAGCCTCAGACTTTGCTGCCTTTGAATAGCAAAGTCCCAAAACACCTACGCAGACAAAAAAAAAAAAAAATAGGTGAATTTTTACACTTGTCCACCAAAGAGCTTGTAGAAAGACCTCTGAAATTGAGGTGATTTGCTTGACTTTCTAAGAGGATATTCTTGATCCTCTTTGCCTGTCTGAATGCTGACTAACAAAAATGACCAAATCTCATTTCCAACAAAAAGTGGTTACTTTTTTTTACTCTTAGAATGTCTCTTATACAGTGTTACAGCAGTTAAAAGATGGATATCTCTGCTCTGAGTAAAGAACATATCACTTTGATAAAGTAGCACTAGTTTGCAGAGGTGCAATGTGCCGTAAATATTGCATGCACGCACACACACACACACACACACACACACACACACACACACACACACACACACACACACACACACACACACACACACACACACACACACACACACACACACACACACACACACACACACACACACACACACAGCAGCTGGCATCTCTGAACTCCTTCTTTGTCTTTTCAACCTTGGACGCTAAAATATTAAAGAGCTCGAAATTTATAAGACACTTGCTGCCATCTGTGCCCCGGTGTCCAGTCGGCCCATCATGGCTGAACAGAAGGCCGACATCAGAACAGATATGTGTGAACTGTCAAAACACATTCACCAGAGAACGCTGTCTTGCAAATCTCAATATTGCCTAAATAGCAACCAGCACCCATTCCAGAACACACACAAAATTCTGCCTCAGCAGAATTACCATAGCAATGAGAGGGGAAAGGAAAAGAGGAAACATTTCCACAAGACTGCCTCTTCAGTTGAAGAGATTTTTTTCTCTCAGGTGTTTTTTTTTTTTTTACAATGTCATTGTGAGCTGCTTTAAGAGCTTTACGAACGTGAATGACAGATTTCCTGCGCGAAAAAAAGCCATGGAGGATGGGTGCAATCAGTCCAGGTTTGTTCGAGACAGCATCACTTCCTTCCTTAGTGTTAGGAGAGAGTCAGAGCGAGACATTCAGACAGGGGTTTTTACCGCACACACCACTCTCCCCGGACAGCAATGCAGCGTAATTCTAATGGTGTCATTCAAAGCATCTGCTTCTCTCAGGGAAGTGTACGCCTTGCCTAAGTGATTCAAACTGCCTCCACTCGCTGCAAGAGTGTCAACAAAGAGAAGCCAACTGAAACTGCTCGTCAGCGAACGCGGAACTTACATCTGAATGGCTATTTGCCTTTTAGTTTTTTTGTTCATATTTGAATTCACTTGCTTCCTAAATGCACTGCTAAGCTAATTCTACTTTAACGGCACCATATTCTGAAAACAGTTTGGTTTAGGTGTGAAGGAAGGACGTGGTGCGATGTCGGTTTTCCAAGTTGTATCAGCAGCATTATTCAGTTTCTGTCCGACTTCACTTCAAATAATGAAGATTAGGATGAATTGTGCTTTTCACTTTTTGCAAACATATTTCGCAGTCCACACAATGGTTTCTAGTCGCATCATCAAATAAAAAAAATTGACATACTTGGCAAACGAAATAACACAAAAGAGGTGTTAGCAGAACTTCACATCTCCACGACAGAGGTGAAAACAGGATTCACCTCTGAAGAGAACATGCCAACACTCCACTGTACAATTGAATATATGTATTAACTCACCCAAATCTGTTTCAGAGCTGGACAGCTGTCAGGTCAAGGCCTCCGCAGGGACGACGGGCCCAGAACACAGCTTCCCTCCGACTGCTGCCCGCTTTGTAAATGAAGATTCTGCACGTATCCAAACCCAGCTCTCCATTAGCAGGTCTTGGATCGTACACGGATGCAGCAGACAAACGTTCCATTAGCTGCAGAGTCCAAAGGTCTCTTGTTGTTAAAAAAAAAAAACAATGAATATTTGCAACAGCATATAACAGCATCTTGCCAAACAATTGAAATGTCGCCTGTATTTTTGCAAAACTGTCAAATGTGAGATGAAGTTGCGTGACAAGTTCTAAGTTTGGTTGTGGTCATTATTGGGAACGTGTAAGCACGACTCTTCATCAGCTTGATGTCCTGCACCTGTGAAAGAGATCTTGGTGAGAGAGAAATAAAATATCACGTCAGTCAGTCACGTCTTTTTTTTTTTTTTTTAAAGGCTTTTGCAAATTCACGTAAAATAATATAATTGTATTATTTTGTATTTATTACAAATATATACATTTCAAAAAAACGTATTGCAAATGTGTGTAAAATAATTTAATTGTATTATTTTCATTACTATGTTTTATTCATTATGCACACATCCATATTCACATATAGAAAACTAAAGAGTAGAAACAGCCAATATCATGGCCAGTGTCTGAAGGAGAACGAGATAGAAGAAGACCATGACCCTCTGGAATTTTCTTGGGCCCTTTGCGGAAGGGAGGGGATCATTGTCCCTGAAGTCGGTCTGCGTTGTTGTGGCCTGTGTTTACATAGCCCACTGTAGGTTTTCACAGTAGAACAATGGACTCGGCCGCTGTCACACAGCAACAGCGATCCACAAGGTTAAAGTAAAAAAAACCAAAGCAGCTTTCAGCTCAAACACCTTTTATATTTGATGGTGCTAAGACTCACACCAAATCACTGTGTATTTGGAGACGCTGGGGAGGTTTTTGGAAGAGGCAGATTAAAGACTGAGACAGGAAGGGCCAGGTTTAGGGAAACAGGAAGAGTGATGCAAGGAAACGGAGCACGTCAGCAGCCAGCCCACCGCAGTCTGCTGAAAGTCAAGTCCAGACCCAGCGGAATTATGGACTCTTTGCTAAAGTCACCAATGAAACTTGTACTTTTGACAGGTACGTCAGTTTACGTCTAACGTGGCAGGAGACTTGGATTCTAATATTGTTTGGTAGCAGTTGTTTTCATTAGCTCAGAATTAGTTCAGAATGATCAGCCGGGTGATTTTACATCATTCCAAATTGATTACCCCCAGAAAGCCCAAGTTGTTGTCATGTCCTGCGTGTTTAACATGTTGCGAACAAAGCAAAAAGTAAAGGTTACATCTGCTCCATGATGTCACGTTGTATTCCAGAGAACGTTCCTGTTACCGGTTAACGGCCGTTGTGTTTTGTGTTTATGCAGCGTGGCTTTCCAGTCTCATGGACCCATGCTGCTTCTCTGACATCTGTGATTCTTGCCACAAACTTGCAACATGCAAGAGTCTGAACGGGTCGAACGCTGCCTGCTTCTGTAACCACGGCTACACCGGGGATGGGACAACGTTCTGTAATGGTAAATGGATGTTTAAGTCTGGTTGTTGTGCAGTGACCATGGAGGACTAAAACATGAGGAAGCCACTGCTGATTGTCAATCTTCTCTTCTTGTCATACGTAACATCGTAAAATCTATCAGGACGCTGTTCACTTTCAGTTTTTGTCGGTGTGTTTAAGAGAAGCAAAGCCCTTCTGTTCAGAATCGTAGCATCTTGTGGATGTGAGTGTTCTCTTCACACGTTTTGTGACCACAGAGCTTCACTTCCCACTCATGTTTCCTCTCCATGGAATTATCATTTAATTGAATGTTTCATATTTTCTTTTAACAACCCAACACTGTGCAGGCATCTTTTCTCGTCGTGTTGAGGTGCTGGTGAAGGTTAAGGGAAACATAGATGAGAAAACCCTCCAACGCTTGTTCAGAACCGTGTGCAGCATTTGACTTAACTGGCAGCGTCGGGAAGATGACACAGACACGCACGAAGAAAGATGGGGAAGGTCTTTAAAAAAATGAAAAGTGTTAACTTTAAATTGTATTTTAGGAGAATATACACTCCACAGGGCTTGATCCAGCAATTTGTTCTGAGAAGACACTGCAGAAGGCGTCTATTCTGAATAGAAATCATCAAAGTGAATATGTGGGTGCGGCGGTTGTTCAGCACACTAATGAGTCAAGTGTTGGAGAGGTATTTCCGTTCCAGTCATCACCTCTCTCCTCAGTACAAAGGATTTCCCTTTCCGGACAACACTTGTGCATAAGGTACAGAGAACAGGAAACGCAGAGCATCCCTCAAACCCAGACAAGTGAAAAGCCAGCAGTCAAGTCAACAGTCTTCCCAGGTCATTTCCAATAAACGGAATGGAATGGAATGTGTGGCCATGAAGCTGAAGCAGCACTTTCTAACGCGAGCATCATCCACAGCAAACGGGACTTCTTCAGACATGAATTATGAAACACAGACAAACAACAAATCTACATGTTATACATGTTGGCCAAGGATGTCTGGAAGCTTTAAATTCATCCTAGGACCAAAGAGGACGACGTATAATACAACATATATGTTATGGGTAATGTAAAAAAAAAAAAAAAAAAGGTAATATAATATGCAAATTATTCTGTTTGTTTGCAATCTATCTGTGTTATCTATGTGCGAAGCTACTGCATCAAGCTAGCTTGCTAATGTTATCAAGCTCGCTAACTAACCCGTACAACCCGGGGGGGTGAGTTGTTTGCAAACTACTAATTTGCATATTACCCTTTTTTTTTCCCCCCACATCACCAATAACATACAGATTGTGGCATAACAACCTGACAGTCTGTTTGACTACAGTTATACAAGGAGGGCTCACGTTTCCAGTCATGCTGGTTGGTCAATGTCACCCAGCTCATAGCCGACTGACTGCACTTTATTTTTTTTTAGAAGTTACTAAACCTGTTCTGACTTTCCATTCTGTGGCAAAGAGCCCAGCTTATGTCGCCTCCATCTCCTCTCTCCACAGATGACAATGAGTGCCAGAATGTGACTAATATCTGCGGGGATAAAGCGAACTGCACCAACACAGCGGGCAGCTACCACTGTACATGCTTGTCTGGATACGAGTCAACAGGAATGGATGAGTTCCAGCCAAACGACGGCACCGAGTGTGTCGGTAATGTCATTGCTCACATTTTCATCGACCAGCATTTGTTCCATTAACACCAGGATCGGTCAAATACTGTGCTGACAAAACACCTCACCTCCATGTAACCAGTGTTTGTTGTGTCCTGCTTCTAACTACATGCAAAGGAAACGGGCACAAAGGTGAGGAGACAGACAACGACACGCTCAGAGCTGATAATTTACAATATTATTATTGTTTGTATTCTCAGCACAAAGAAAGTGGATCATTCATGACTCTAGTTTAGCAAAACAAACTTTATCCGGTTGCCTGGGTCACGTAAGAAAAGATCTTCTGTTGAATCTCTGAAATCTGTTCACTAGTCCAAGATGCACAAAAAACAGACCTATGATATACTTCAAAGTAAAAAGAAAAACAAAACAAAAAAATCTGTTATGAACTGGCAATTAGTTTTCATCAGAGTCAACATTTTCTCCATTACCTTAATGGAACTGACCTCAAGTGATATTTGTACTAATATCATGAGAAGGAATAATGTATTTATAAAATAAAAATCATCGAGCTATAAAATAAATAACAAAATAAATGCAAAAAATAACAAAAAAAAAAAAGCGGACATCAGTAGTGGTTGTTTGTGTCTGAGGTCAATGTTACCATCAATGTTCTACTTTGCTATTTTGGCCATCAAGAAAACAGAAATCTGAAAATAATGATTCATACAAATTCAACAAATATAACTGAGACAATGGTTTAGAAAAGCACATCAAGTTTTTTTGTTTCAGTTCCAGACAGGTCAGCGACACACTTAGCTAATGTATTTGCTGTTTAACCCTCAATATTCCCTCAGAACAACTTCATTCCACTCATCCATACACATTTGTCATTGTGTTATATATATACATATATATAACAGAAGTGTGTTTTCTTTCTACGGTGTCTGTGGAAAGCAGTTTAACACCACTGATGAACGTGTGTTTTCTCATTCACTGAGCTGTGGACGACGTGATTTTTTTTTTTTTTTACCGCAGGCCGGTCGCTTCCTTCCCATCTGCTCTTCTGAGAATCCATTTGAGAACTTGTTTGCACAGCAAGAACAAAGTCTTTATCCCATACAGGGAATAGTATTCCTGTCTCTTTCTAGCCACCACTTCATTCAGACTACACAGCAGATGTAGCAGGTGAAATATTATTCAAATGTGAAAATCTACAGGAGTTAGACCAGTAGCAGAAACCATTACTTTTACAATATTATTTCAAAATTGCAAAGAGACAGAGAGAGAAAATTGATCGTGTTTACTGGTTATTCATTTTGTTGAGAATGTCAGTTTAATAATCTCATGTCATGTCTCTTTCACCGGAGCTGAACCCGTCAATTTCTTCTCCCAGACATTAATGAATGTAAGGAAGGAGAAGCCTGTGGACCAAAACTCACACTGCCATAATACGAATGGATCTTTCTATTGCACCTGTCAGCGTGATTACATCCCAACTTCAGGCACGAAGCACTTTCATGCGGAGAGCGGTGTCAGATGTAAAAGGTCAGTATTCGAGAAAAAAAAAACATGCAGGCATGCCCTGGCAAGGACTGTCCACACACGAGGTACTCTCAGCCTTCAAGAAATGTTGGTGTGGTGATGGATAAACTCAGATGAGACACATTCTGATAATTGTTGCCTTTTCTCCAGAGCATCCACAGAAATACTGCCATGACAACACTGGATGCATCACACGGACCGTCAACAAAACACTTGAATATGTAAGTTGGGTGCCGTCGGTTTGCAGCCAAAGGGGGTAAAAGGCAGATATGATGACACTGCCATCTGTTGGAGAGGACAGATGAGCATGAGCCAACACTCCAACTACACACACTTTACCAGTTTATTAGGCAAAAAAGACAAATGCGGCATTACACATCTGCTGTGCAATAAACCATCCCATCATGGGATTTTGAGCTTTTAATAAATCCTGTAATGGTAAGAGGCTTTATATAATTTAGGAGGCTGT
>NW_027615499.1:10000-40000 GCF_965212315.1 Lampetra planeri | reverse complement strand
CTAAAATATGAAAAGATTCACTATCACACAGGATGGATTTCTTTTTTCAATAATGTCTAAGAGTGTATTGCATTACATTGCTTTGTTTTCTTCACCTTTTCTTGTTTCATTGTATGTAATGTCAGAGATTAGGGATTTATAAAGTACAACCACAATCACAATCATATACACAGAAATCTATGTTATAGCAATATATTGGGGGGCATGGGGGGTGGACATTTTGAGCATATTTTAATATTGGGGGGGGGATGTGTGTCCCCCCCCCCCAATATTTATTATCATTACGACCTTGTATTTTTAAATCGTTTATATTAAGTTCACTTGCTTGCTTGCTTACGACCGTGCAAATCTTTCGGTCGTTTTTTAACCCACTTCCCGTGACCCAATCGAGCTGACATTTTGCACACAGACTCGTTGTGTGTGACAATTTATTTTCGTGAACATTTTTTTTCCATAACTTTACACTTTTTATGAATTTTGTTTTATATTTAATTACCAATTGCGTAATGGTGGCAGGCAATCATCTGACCCATAGGTGGCAGCCATCTCAAGCCAGAGGACGAGAGGACTCTAGCCGCCACGCATATAAAGGATTTATAGTGAAAAACATTGTTTTTACGGGTTAATTTTTTCTCGATTGTAACCAGGTAAGGTTCCATTGAGCTGAGGAGATCTTTGCCAGAATCGAGCTGCCCCATCACCCACGAAAGCTCCACCAATTGGCTCATCACCATCACCACCATCACCACCATCACCACCATCACCACCATCACCAGCAGCAGCATCATCATCATCATTGTGCGGACATTGATCGCAGCCAAATGTTCCAAAACGCGTGATGTTGATTCTAAAAAATGTTGAGGGACAAACCGCGGGGACACCGTGGGAAAATCCACGCGACCACGGGTGGAGAGAGAGAGAGAGAGACGCAAACTACAAATATACAGCAGCAGGCATCGTCAGGATCGGGATCGAACCCACGACTTCCTGTAAACCAGGCGAGGTAGTTAACATCTCACCATGATGGGAGAGAGAGAGACACGCAGACTCCAAATATACAGCAGCAGGCGTCAGGGTTGGGATTGAACCCACGACCTCCTGTACACCAGGCGAGGTAGTCAACATCTCACCATGATGAGAGAGAGACACGCAGACTCCAAATATACAGCAGCAGGCATCGTCAGGGCCGGGATCGAACCCACGACCTCCTGCATACCAGGCGAGGCAGTTAACATCTCCTAGCCACCGTGGCGCCCCATGAATGTTGAAAGAAGTTCAACATGCAGGCATATCCACAAGACCCTTTTGCCAGTATCAAAACTAACTATACGCCGTTGAACTTTGTGAAAAAAAAAAACGCAACAGGAGGTGCCAAGATGTTCAAACAGCATTTAAAGAAAACTTTCGCAACGCAGAAAGTGCAAAAAAAAAGGACATGCAAATAGACGCGCTCCGATAACAATTTCTAACGCGTGCGGTCTGCTCCGTACACATCACTCCTTTGATGGCTCGTAAAAAGAAATTCATTCGGTGGTTGGACATCCCACCACCCTCTGTTTTCATCGCCAGAAAGGGCAAAAACCTGCTGTTCTCATCTGCCTTATACGCAGCACGCCAGAGGAATTCATGATTCATTATTATTAGAAGTGAAGCGGAGATTAGAGAATGCGTCTCGCACGCAAGTGAACGCATGCAGGGGGTGTCCCAGGAGACTGGAAGAAAATGAACAAATCCCTGTTTTTGTTGTGATTCTGCAGGCCCAAGATGTCTCTTGGCTACTGGTTTGAGGCTGAGTCGACCTAGGGGAGGAGACCCAGGAACCCGTTTTAAACAAAAAAAAATACGACAACCAAAAAAACGAATCCTTGACGTTGTTGTAGTATGATAATTGTTTTTTCACCCTTTTATCTGGCAACAAAACTGACACCTTATTTTTTTACAAGGAGTCATGTTTGCATAGACCGCAATACCTGCGGTCATAATGCAAACAAAAAACACAACTCTGATAATGTATGCACTGTCCTTGAAGTTGATTGGTCCACACCCGAGACAGCTTTCCTTAGAGCCTAGTCTCACATGGTGTTGGACCAGATGACGCCAAAAGGCGCACAACTCAAAGACAACGCACCATCAGAGTACGAGAGCTCGGGGTTAGAATTAACACCATTGGAACCTCCTTTGCCAGTAGCAAGATATGATAATTGGTTACAATTGTGTTGTTGTAGTAATAGGGTTTTACCCTTTTATCTGGTGCCAGATAAAAGGGTAAAACCCTATTACTATACCATGCTACTGGCAAAGGAGGTCTCATAATGCCTTGACGTTGTTGTTGTTGGTGTGTGGTCGTGATGCGGGAATCGAACGCGGGCCCAATGCCAATTCTCGTAGCGTGGCCTGGTGCTGAACCAATCCACACAACACCGCCCCTCCCCATAGACTCACATGGGACCCACGGACTCACACACAGGACCTACAGACTCACAATGGACCCATAGACTCACAATGGAACCACAGACTCACATTGCATTCATAGACTCCTATAGGAAACTTAGACTCACATTGAACCAATAGACTCACATAGGAATCCTCGACTCATATTGAACCCATAGACTCACATCGGAACACAGACTAACATTGCACCCATAGACTCACATTGAACCCATAGACTCACATTGGACCCATAGACTCACATTGAACCCGTAGACTCACATAGGAAAACCTAGACTCACATTGAACCATAGACTCACATTGGACCCATAGACTCACATCGGACCCATAGACTCACATTGCACCCATATACTTCTATAGGAAACCTAGACTCACATTGAACCCATAGACTCACATTGGACCCATAGACTCACATTGGACCCACAGACTCACACATAGGACCCATAGACTCACATTGGACCCATAGACTCACATTGCACCCATAGACTCATATAGGAAACCTAGACTCACATTGAACCCATAAACTCATATAGGAAACCTAGACTCACATTGAACCCATAGACTCACATTGGACCCATAGACTCACATAGGAAACCTAGACTCATATTGGACCCACAGACTCACAATGAACCCATAGACTCACATTGGACCCATAGACTCACATTGGACCCACAGACTCACACTGGACCCACAGACTCACACTGGACCCATAGACTCACATTGGACCCATAGACTCACATTGAACTCATAGACTCACATTGGACCCATAGACTCACATTGGACCCACAGACTCACACTGGACCCACAGACTCACACTGGACCCATAGACTCACATTGGACCCATAGACTCACATTGGACCCATAGACTCACAATGGGACCCACAGACTCACAATGAACCCATAGACTCACATTGGACCCATAGACTCACATTGGACCCACAGACTCACACTGGACCCACAGACTCACAATGGCGTGCCCCATCCAACCCATCTGTAATCATTAAGCTGAATGGGCATCGTAAGGGCAGGGCACCTGGGGGGGGGAGGGGGGGGGTGAAGTGGGGGTGCGGGTGTAGTAGCCACCTCTCATTAGCCTAATGGGAGCGTCTGACACGCGACTTTAATTTGCCCAAATTGGCGAGCAGATTTTAACTGACAATTAAGCATGCGCGCTAACGAGGCAACGTTGCCAGCTATAATAACCATTGCAGGCTCCCCCCATTCCCACCCACCAACAGCCCCACCCCCCCCCTTCTCTCCTGCCCCCCACCACCCCCCTTCTGCCCGACCCTCCGTATGAAACCCGCAACACGCCGGTCAACATCCTGGCGAAGAGAATAACAGGCGTGGACATGCACCCGTAGGACTCGCACAGGGCCCCACAGGCTTACGACAATGGGACCTATAGACTCACACAAAACCCATTGTTTCTTACAAAGGCCCCATAGACGTACATATGACCCATACACTCACATGGGACCCATAGATTGACATTGGACCCATAGACTCACAAAGAACCCCACAGACTCAAATAGAACCCACAGATTGACAATGGACCCAAAGACTCACACTGGACCCTTAGACTTAAATAGGACACACATTGGACCCACAAACTCACATCACACCCATTCACTCACATTTGACCCATAGACACAGGACCCAGAGACTCACATTGGATGCAAACACTCACATTGGAACCCACAGACTCACATTTGACCCACAGACTCACACAGGACCCACCGACTCACATCAGACCCACATACTCACATTGGACCCACAGATTCACACACAGGACCCACAGACTCACACACAGGACCCACAGACTCACATTGGACCCACAGATTCACACACAGGACCCACAGACTCACACACAGGACCCACAGACTCACACACATGACCCACAGACTCACACACATGACTCACATACTCACAATGGACCCACAGACTCACATTGGACCCACAGATTCACACACATGACCCACAGACTCACACACATGACCCACAGACTCACAATGGACCCACAGACTCACATTGGACCCACAGATTCACACACAGGACCCACAGACTCACACACAGGACCCACAGACTCACACACATGACCCACAGACTCACACACATGACTCACAGACTCACATTGGACCCACAGACTCACATTGGGCCCACAGACTCACATTGGACCCACAGACTCACATTGGACCCTCAGACTCACACACATGACCCACAGACTCACACACATGACCCACAGACTCACATTGGACCCACAGACTCACACACAGAACCCACAGACTCACATTGGACCCACAGACTCACACATAGAACCCACAGACTCGCACACAAGTCCCACAGACTCACACACAGGACCAATAGACATTGGACCCACAGACTCACATTGGACCCACAGACTCACATCGGACCCACAGACTCACACACAGGACCCACATACTCACATTGGACCCACAGACTCACACACATGACCCACAGACTCACACACATGACCCACAGACTCACATTGGACCCACAGACTCACACACAGAACCCACAGACTCACACACAGGACCCACAGACTCACACACAGGACCCACAGACTCACACACATGACCCACAGACTCACACACATGACCCACAGACTCACACACAGCTCCCACAGACTCACACACAGGACCCACAGACTCACACACATGACCCACAGACTCACACACATGACTCACAGACTCACACACAGGACCCACAGACTCACACACAGGACCCACAGACTCACACACAGGACCCACAGACTCACACACATGACCCACAGACTCACACACATGACCCACAGACTCACACACAGGACCCACAGACTCACACACAGAACCCACAGACTCACACACAGGACCCACATACTCACACACATGACCCACATACTCACACACATGACCCACAGACTCACACACATGACCCACAGACTCACACACATGACCCACAGACTCACATGGTTGGGGAGGGGCTGGTCACCCCGTGGTGCCCTTATAAAACTCAACGTTTCACCTACTCACGCCGGCTTGTGCCCGCCCTCACAGTCGGCCATATTTGCGGAATACACCACGCCCTGGCCGTTGACCCTGCAGGCCATTGACCGAGCAACCCGACGTTCCTACCAGCTCCCTCCGCAGCAGTAGTAGCAGTAACAGCAGTAGTAGCATCAGTAGTAGTAGTAGCAGTTGCAGCAGCAGTAGTAGCAGCAGTAGTAGCAGTAGCAGTGGCAACAGTAGTAGTAGCAGCAGTAACAGCAGTAGCAGCAGCAGTAGTAGCAGCAGTAGTAGCAGTAGCAGTGGCAACAGTAGTAGTAGTAGTAGCAGCAGCAGTAGTAGCAGCAGTAGTAGCAGTAGCAGTGGCAACAGTAGTAGTAGCAGCAGTAGTAGCAGCAGTAGTAGTAGCAGTAGTAGCAGCAGTAGTAGCAGCAGTAGTAGTAGCAGTAGTAGCAGCAGTAGTAGCAGCAGCAGTAGTAGCAGTAGTAGTAGTAGCAGTAGTAACAGCAGCAGTAGTGGCAACAGTAGCAGCAGTAGAAGCAGCAATAGCACCACTATGCCCTGGGGGCACAGACTACTCACACCCTCCCCCCCACTACCACCACTATGCCCTGGGGGCACAGACTACTCACACCCTCCCCCCCACTACCACCACTATGCCCTGGGGGCACAGACTACTCACACCCTCCCCCCCACTACCACCACTATGCCCTGGGGGCACAGAATACTCACCACCCCCCCCCCCACTACCACCACTATGCCCTGGGGGCACAGACTACTCACCACCTTTCCCCACTACACCCACTATGCCCTGAGGGCACAGACTACTCACACCCCCCACTACCACCACTATGCCCTGGGGGCACAGACTACTCACACCCCTCCCACTACCACCACTATGCCCTGGGGGCACAGACTACTCACACCCCCCCCCCCACTACCACCACTATGCCCTGGGGGCACAGACTACTCACACCCCCCCACTACCACCACTATGCCCTGAGGGCACAGACGACTCACACCCCCCCCCTCCCACTACCACCACTATGCCCTGGGGGCACAGACTACTCACCCCCCCCCCCCCCACTACCACCACTATGCCCTGGGGGCACAGACTACTCACACCCCTCCCACTACTACCACTATGCCCTGGGGGCACAGACTACTCACACCCCCCACTACCACCACTATGCCCTGGGGGCACAGACTACTCACACCCCCCCCCACTACCACCACTATGCCCTGGGGGCACAGACTACTCACACCCCCCCACTACCACCACTATGCCCTGAGGGCACAGACGACTCACACCCCCCCCCCCACTACCCCCACTATGCCCTGGGGGCACAGACTACCCCCCCCACTATGCCCTGAGGGCACAGACTACTCACACCCCCCCCACCCCACTATGCCCTGGGGGCACAGACTGCTCACACCTCTCCCCCCCCCCCCTATGCCCTGAGGGCACAGACTACTCACCCCCCCCCCCACTACCACCACTATGCCCTGAGGGCACAGACGACTCACACCCCCCCACCACCACCACTATGCCCTGGGGGCACAGACTTCTCACCCCCCCCCCCCCCCCACTATGCCCTGAGGGCACATTGTACACACACCCCCACTAGCACCACCACTCAGCCAGACGGCCGCAATTACGCAAATTGCCGGCAGGGCAATCAACGTGAACGAGCTGACATTGCGGACCGCTGTGTGTTGCATATGCCGGGGACGTAGGTCCTGTTGGTGGTTCTACACGTGTGTGTGTGTGTACGTGTGTGTGTGTACGTGTGTGTGTGTGTACGTGTGTGTACGTGTGTGTACGTGTGTGTACGTGTGTGTACGTGTGTGTGTGTACGTGTGTGTGTGTACGTGTGTGTGTACGTGTGTGTGTGTACGTGTGTGTGTGTGTACGTGTGTGTACGTGTGTGTACGTGTGTGTACGTGTGTGTACGTGTGTGTGTGTACGTGTGTGTACGTGTGTGTGTGTGTGTGTACGTGTGTGTGTGTACGTGTGTGTACGTGTGTGTACGTGTGTGTACGTGTGTGTACGTGCGTGTGTGTACGTGTGTGTACGTGTGTGTGTGTGTGTGTACGTGTGTGTGTACGTGTGTGTGTGTGTGTACGTGTGTGTGTACGTGTGTGTGTGTGTGTACGTGTGTGTGTACGTGTGTGTGTGTGTACGTGTGTGTGTGTGTACGTGTGTGTGTACGTGTTTGTGTGTGTACTCCGGCTGGAGCACGCCATGTACCACACACGTGTCGCTGATGTGCAGCGCGTCTTCTTCGAACGCTGGGGAGCCGGACAAGCCCCTCTCTGCAGCAGCGTGGACGGCACCCTCCTCGTGGTGTTCACCTTCTGAAGCGCTCGCTCGTCACCGTGGCGTGCGCCATGACCACCACCACCACCACTACTACCACCACCACCACCACTACCACAACCACCACAACCACCACCACCGCCACCACCACAACCAACACCACAACCACCACAACTACCACCACAACCACCACTACAACCACCACCACCACAACCACCACCACCACAACCACAACCACAACTACCACCACAACCACCACCACAACCACCACCACAACCACAACCACTACCACAACCACCACCACAACCACAACCACCACCACTACCACAACCACTACCACAACCACCACCACAACCACAACCACCACCACAATCACCACCACAACCACAACTACCACCACCACCACAACCACCACCACCACCACCACAACCACCACAACCACCACCACCACCACCACCACCACAACCACAACTACCACCACAACCACCACCACAACCACCACCACAACCACCACAACCGCCGCCACCACCACAACCACCACCACAACCACCACAACCACCACCACAACCACCACCACCACAACCACCACCACCACAACCACCACCACAACCACAACTACCACCACCACCACAACCACCACCACAACCACCACCACAACCACCACAACCACCACCACCACCACCACAACCACAACTACCACCACCACCACCACCACAACCACCACCACAACCACAACTACCACCACCACCACCACAACCACTACCACAACCACAACCACCACAACCACTACCACCACAGCGCGTGGATTTATAGCGTTAATTTTAATTCGTGTTGCTGGTGACTTCGTGTTGTTCGTATCGGAATCGCCTCCAGCGCTGCTGCTGCTGCTGCTGGCGGCGGCAATGAAAGTTGTCTACAAGTCAAAAGTCTGTCCACTCTCCTCAGTCTCTTACTCTCTCTGTCTCTCTGTCTTTATCTAATGTCTCTCTGTCTCTGTCTCTCTCCTTGTCTCTCAGTCTCTGTCTCTCTCCTCTGTCTCTCTCCTCTGTCTCTCTCCACTGTCTCTCTCCTCTGTCTCTCTCCTCTGTCTCTCTGTCTCTGTCTCTCTCCTCTGTCTCTCTCCTCTGTCTCTCTCCTCTGTCTCTCTCCTCTGTCTCTCTCCTCTGTCTCTCTCCTTTGTCTCTCTGTCTCTGTCTCTCTCCTTGTCTCTCTCCTCTGTCTCTCTCCTCTGTCTCTCTCCTCTGTCTCTCTCCTCTGTCTCTCTCCTTGTCTCTCTCCTCTGTCTCTCTCCTCTGTCTCTCTCCTCTGTCTCTCTCCTCTGTCTCTCTCCTCTGTCTCTCTCCTCTGTCTCTCTCCTCTGTCTCTCTCCACTGTCTCTCTGTCTCTCTCCACTGTCTCTCTCCTCTGTCTCTCTCCTCTGTCTCTCTCCTCTGTCTCTCTGTCTCTGTCTCTCTCCTTGTCTCTCTCCTCTGTCTCTCTCCTCTGTCTCTCTCCACTGTCTCTCTCCTCTGTCTCTCTCCACTGTCTCTCTCCTCTGTCTCTCTCCTCTGTCTCTCTGTCTCTGTCTCTCTCCTCTGTCTCTCTCCTCTGTCTCTCTCCTCTGTCTCTCTCCTCTGTCTCTCTCCTCTGTCTCTCTCCTTTGTCTCTCTGTCTCTGTCTCTCTCCTTGTCTCTCTCCTCTGTCTCTCTCCTCTGTCTCTCTCCTCTGTCTCTCTCCTCTGTCTCTCTCCTTGTCTCTCTCCTCTGTCTCTCTCCTCTGTCTCTCTCCTCTGTCTCTCTCCTCTGTCTCTCTCCTCTGTCTCTCTCCTCTGTCTCTCTCCTCTGTCTCTCTCCTCTGTCTCTCTCCACTGTCTCTCTGTCTCTCTCCACTGTCTCTCTCCTCTGTCTCTCTCCTCTGTCTCTCTCCTCTGTCTCTCTGTCTCTGTCTCTCTCCTTGTCTCTCTCCTCTGTCTCTCTCCTCTGTCTCTCTCCACTGTCTCTCTCCTCTGTCTCTCTCCTCTGTCTCTCTCCTCTGTCTCTCTGTCTCTGTCTCTCTCCTCTGTCTCTCTCCTCTGTCTCTCTCCTCTGTCTCTCTGTCTCTGTCTCTCTCCTTGTCTCTCTCCTCTGTCTCTCTCCTCTGTCTCTCTCCTCTGTCTCTCTCCTCTGTCTCTCTCCTCTGTCTCTCTCCTTGCCTCTCTCCTCTGTCTCTCTCCTCTGTCTCTCTCCTCTGTCTCTCTCCTCTGTCTCTCTCCTCTGTCTCTCTCCTCTGTCTCTCTCCACTGTCTCTCTGTCTCTCTCCTCTGTCTCTCTCCTCTGTCTCTCTCCTCTGTCTCTCTCCACTGTCTCTCTCCTTGTCTCTCTCCTCTGTCTCTCTCCTCTGTCTCTCTCCTCTGTCTCTCTCCTCTGTCTCTCTCCTCTGTCTCTCTCCTCTGTCTCTCTCCTCTGTCTCTCTCCTCTGTCTCTCTCCACTGTCTCTCTGTCTCTCTCCTCTGTCTCTCTCCTCTGTCTCTCTCCTCTGTCTCTCTCCTCTGTCTCTCTCCACTGTCTCTCTGTCTCTCTCCACTGTCTCTCTCCTCTGTCTCTCTCCTCTGTCTCTCTCCTCTGTCTCTCTCCTCTGTCTCTCTCCTCTGTCTCTCTGTCTCTGTCTCTCTCCTTGTCTCTCTCCTCTGTCTCTCTCCTCTGTCTCTCTCCACTGTCTCTCTCCTCTGTCTCTCTCCTCTGTCTCTCTCCTCTGTCTCTCTCCTCTGTCTCTCTGTCTCTGTCTCTCTCCTTGTCTCTCTCCTCTGTCTCTCTCCTCTGTCTCTCTCCTCTGTCTCTCTCCTCTGTCTCTCTCCTCTGTCTCTCTCCTCTGTCTCTCTCCTTGTCTCTCTCCTCTGTCTCTCTCCTCTGTCTCTCTGTCTCTGTCTCTCTCCTCTGTCTCTCTCCTCTGTCTCTCTCCTCTGTCTCTCTCCACTGTCTCTCTGTCTCTCTCCTCTGTCTCTCTCCTCTGTCTCTCTCCTTTGTCTCTCTCCTCTGTCTCTCTCCACTGTCTCTCTGTCTCTCTCCTCTGTCTCTCTCCTCTGTCTCTCTCCTCTGTCTCTCTCCTCTGTATCTCTCCTCTGTCTCTCTCCACTGTCTCTCTCCTCTGTCTCTCTCCTCTGTCTCTCTCCTCTGTCTCTCTGTCTCTGTCTCTCTCCTCTGTCTCTCTCCTCTGTCTCTCTCCTCTGTCTCTCTCCTCTGTCTCTCTCCTCTGTCTCTCTCCACTGTCTCTCTCCTCTGTCTCTCTCCACTGTCTCTCTCCTTGTCTCTCTCCTCTGTCTCTCTCCTCTGTCTCTCTCCTCTGTCTCTCTCCTTGTCTCTCTCCTCTGTCTCTCTCCTCTGTCTCTCTCCTCTGTCTCTCTCCTCTGTCTCTCTCCTCTGTCTCTCTCCTCTGTCTCTCTCCTCTGTCTCTCTCCACTGTCTCTCTGTCTCTCTCCTCTGTCTCTCTCCTCTGTCTCTCTCCTCTGTCTCTCTCCTCTGTCTCTCTCCACTGTCTCTCTGTCTCTCTCCACTGTCTCTCTCCTCTGTCTCTCTCCTCTGTCTCTCTCCTCTGTCTCTCTGTCTCTGTCTCTCTCCTTGTCTCTCTCCTCTGTCTCTCTCCTCTGTCTCTCTCCACTGTCTCTCTCCTCTGTCTCTCTCCTCTGTCTCTCTCCTCTGTCTCTCTGTCTCTGTCTCTCTCCTCTGTCTCTCTCCTCTGTCTCTCTCCTCTGTCTCTCTGTCTCTGTCTCTCTCCTTGTCTCTCTCCTCTGTCTCTCTCCTCTGTCTCTCTCCTCTGTCTCTCTCCTCTGTCTCTCTCCTCTGTCTCTCTCCTCTGTCTCTCTCCTTGTCTCTCTCCTCTGTCTCTCTCCTCTGTCTCTCTCCTCTGTCTCTCTCTGTCTCTCTCCTCTGTCTCTCTCCTCTGTCTCTCTCCACTGTCTCTCTGTCTCTCTCCTCTGTCTCTCTCCTCTGTCTCTCTCCTCTGTCTCTCTCCACTGTCTCTCTCCTTGTCTCTCTCCTCTGTCTCTCTCCTCTGTCTCTCTCCTCTGTCTCTCTCCTCTGTCTCTCTCCTCTGTCTCTCTCCTCTGTCTCTCTCCTCTGTCTCTCTCCTCTGTCTCTCTCCACTGTCTCTCTGTCTCTCTCCTCTGTCTCTCTCCTCTGTCTCTCTCCTCTGTCTCTCTCCTCTGTCTCTCTCCACTGTCTCTCTGTCTCTCTCCACTGTCTCTCTCCTCTGTCTCTCTCCTCTGTCTCTCTCCTCTGTCTCTCTCCTCTGTCTCTCTGTCTCTGTCTCTCTCCTTGTCTCTCTCCTCTGTCTCTCTCCTCTGTCTCTCTCCACTGTCTCTCTCCTCTGTCTCTCTCCTCTGTCTCTCTCCTCTGTCTCTCTCCTCTGTCTCTCTGTCTCTGTCTCTCTCCTCTGTCTCTCTCCTCTGTCTCTCTCCTCTGTCTCTCTCCTCTGTCTCTCTCCTCTGTCTCTCTCCTCTGTCTCTCTCCTTGTCTCTCTCCTCTGTCTCTCTCCTCTGTCTCTCTCCTCTGTCTCTCTCCTCTGTCTCTCTCCTCTGTCTCTCTCCTCTGTCTCTCTCCACTGTCTCTCTGTCTCTCTCCTCTGTCTCTCTCCTCTGTCTCTCTCCTCTGTCTCTCTCCTCTGTCTCTCTCCACTGTCTCTCTGTCTCTCTCCACTGTCTCTCTCCTCTGTCTCTCTCCTCTGTCTCTCTCCTCTGTCTCTCTCCTCTGTCTCTCTCCTCTGTATCTCTCCTCTGTCTCTCTCCACTGTCTCTCTCCTCTGTCTCTCTCCTCTGTCTCTCTCCTCTGTCTCTCTGTCTCTGTCTCTCTCCTCTGTCTCTCTCCTCTGTCTCTCTCCTCTGTCTCTCTCCTCTGTCTCTCTCCTCTGTCTCTCTCCACTGTCTCTCTCCTCTGTCTCTCTCCACTGTCTCTCTCCTCTGTCTCTCTGTCTCTGTCTCTCTCCTCTGTCTCTCTCCTCTGTATCTCTCCACTGTCTCTCTCCTCTGTCTCTCTCCTCTGTCTCTCTCCTCTGTCTCTCTCCTCTGTCTCTCTCCTCTGTCTCTCTCCTCTGTCTCTCTCCACTGTCTCTCTCCTCTGTCTCTCTGTCTCTGTCTCTCTCCTCTGTCTCTCTCCTCTGTCTCTCTCCTCTGTCTCTCTCCTTGTCTCTCTCCTCTGTCTCTCTCCTCTGTCTCTCTCCTCTGTCTCTCTCCACTGTCTCTCTCCTCTATCTCTCTCCTCTGTCTCTCTCCTCTCTCTCTCTCCTCTGTCTCTCTCCTCTGTCTCTCTCCTCTGTCTCTCTCCACTGTCTCTCTCCTCTGTCTCTCTGTCTCTGTCTCTCTCCTCTGTCTCTCTCCTCTGTCTCTCTCCTCTGTCTCTCTCCTCTGTCTCTCTCCTCTGTCTCTCTCCTCTGTCTCTCTCCTTGTCTCTCTCCTCTGTCTCTCTCCTTGTCTCTCTCCTCTGTCTCTCTCCTCTGTCTCTCTCCTCTGTCTCTCTGTCTCTCTCCTCTGTCTCTCTCCTCTGTCTCTCTCCTCTGTCTCTCTCCACTGTCTCTCTCCTCTGTCTCTCTGTCTCTGTCTCTCTCCTCTGTCTCTCTCCTCTGTCTCCCTCCTCTGTCTCTCTCCTCTGTCTCTCTCCTCTGTCTCTCTCCTCTGTCTCTCTGTCTCTCTCCTCTGTCTCTCTCCTCTGTCTCTCTCCCCTGTCTCTCTCCTCTGTCTCTCTCCTCTGTCTCTCTCCTCTGTCTCTCTGTCTCTCTCCTCTGTCTCTCTCCTCTGTCTCTCTCCTCTGTCTCTCTCCTCTGTCTCTCTCCTTGTCTCTCTCCTCTGTCTCTCTCCTTGTCTCTCTCCTCTGTCTCTCTCCTTGTCTCTCTCCTCTGTCTCTCTCCTCTGTCTCTCTCCACTGTCTCTCTCCTCTGTCTCTCTGTCTCTCTCCTCTGTCTCTCTCCTCTGTCTCTCTCCTTGTCTCTCTCCTCTGTCTCTCTCCTCTGTCTCTCTCCTTGTCTCTCTCCTCTGTCTCTCTCCTCTGTCTCTCTCCACTGTCTCTCTCCTCTGTCTCTCTGTCTCTCTCCTCTGTCTCTCTCCTCTGTCTCTCTGTCTCTCTCCTCTGTCTCTCTCCTCTGTCTCTCTCCTTGTCTCTCTCCTCTGTCTCTCTCCTCTGTCTCTCTCCACTGTCTCTCTCCTTGTCTCTCTCCTCTGTCTCTCTCCTCTGTCTCTCTCCTTGTCTCTCTCCACTGTCTCTCTCCTCTGTCTCTCTCCTCTGTCTATCTCCTCTGTCTCTCTGTCTCTCTCCTCTGTCTCTCTCCTCTGTCTCTCTCCTCTGTCTCTCTCCTTGTCTCTCTCCACTGTCTCTCTGTCTCTGTCTCTCTCCTCTGTCTCTCTGTCTCTGTCTCTCTCCTCTGTCTCTCTCCTTGTCTCTCTCCTCTGTCTCTCTCCTCTGTCTCTCTCCTCTGTCTCTCTCCCCTGTCTCTCTCCTCTGTCTCTCTGTCTCTGTCTCTCTCCTCTGTCTCTCTCCTCTGTCTCTCTCCTCTGTCTCTCTCCTCTGTCTCTCTGTCTCTGTCTCTCTCCTCTGTCTCTCTCCTCTGTCTCTCTCCTCTGTCTCTCTCCTCTGTCTCTCTCCACTGTCTCTCTCCTCTGTCTCTCTCCTCTGTCTCTCTCCTCTGTCTCTCTCCTCTGTCTCTCTCCTCTGTCTCTCTCCCCTGTCTCTCTCCTCTGTCTCTCTCCTCTGTCTCTCTCCTCTGTCTCTCTCCTCTGTCTCTCTCCTCTGTATCTCTCCTCTGTCTCTCTCCACTGTCTCTCTCCTCTGTCTCTCTCCTCTGTCTCTCTCCTCTGTCTCTCTGTCTCTGTCTCTCTCCTCTGTCTCTCTCCTCTGTATCTCTCCACTGTCTCTCTCCTCTGTCTCTCTCCTCTGTCTCTCTCCTCTGTCTCTCTCCTCTGTCTCTCTCCTCTGTCTCTCTCCACTGTCTCTCTCCTCTGTCTCTCTGTCTCTGTCTCTCTCCTCTGTCTCTCTCCTCTGTCTCTCTCCTCTGTCTCTCTCCTTGTCTCTCTCCTCTGTCTCTCTCCTCTGTCTCTCTCCTCTGTCTCTCTCCACTGTCTCTCTCCTCTATCTCTCTCCTCTGTCTCTCTCCACTGTCTCTCTCCTCTGTCTCTCTCCTCTGTCTCTCTCCTCTGTCTCTCTCCACTGTCTCTCTCCTCTGTCTCTCTGTCTCTGTCTCTCTCCTCTGTCTCTCTCCTCTGTCTCTCTCCTCTGTCTCTCTCCTCTGTCTCTCTCCTCTGTCTCTCTCCTCTGTCTCTCTCCTTGTCTCTCTCCTCTGTCTCTCTCCTTGTCTCTCTCCTCTGTCTCTCTCCTCTGTCTCTCTCCTCTGTCTCTCTGTCTCTCTCCTCTGTCTCTCTCCTCTGTCTCTCTCCTCTGTCTCTCTCCACTGTCTCTCTCCTCTGTCTCTCTGTCTCTGTCTCTCTCCTCTGTCTCTCTCCTCTGTCTCCCTCCTCTGTCTCTCTCCTCTGTCTCTCTCCTCTGTCTCTCTCCTCTGTCTCTCTGTCTCTCTCCTCTGTCTCTCTCCTCTGTCTCTCTCCCCTGTCTCTCTCCTCTGTCTCTCTCCTCTGTCTCTCTCCTCTGTCTCTCTGTCTCTCTCCTCTGTCTCTCTCCTCTGTCTCTCTCCTCTGTCTCTCTCCTCTGTCTCTCTCCTTGTCTCTCTCCTCTGTCTCTCTCCTTGTCTCTCTCCTCTGTCTCTCTCCTTGTCTCTCTCCTCTGTCTCTCTCCTCTGTCTCTCTCCACTGTCTCTCTCCTCTGTCTCTCTGTCTCTCTCCTCTGTCTCTCTCCTCTGTCTCTCTCCTTGTCTCTCTCCTCTGTCTCTCTCCTCTGTCTCTCTCCTTGTCTCTCTCCTCTGTCTCTCTCCTCTGTCTCTCTCCACTGTCTCTCTCCTCTGTCTCTCTGTCTCTCTCCTCTGTCTCTCTCCTCTGTCTCTCTCCTTGTCTCTCTCCTCTGTCTCTCTCCTCTGTCTCTCTCCACTGTCTCTCTCCTCTGTCTCTCTCCACTGTCTCTCTCCTCTGTCTCTCTGTCTCTGTCTCTCTCCTCTGTCTCTCTCCTCTGTATCTCTCCACTGTCTCTCTCCTCTGTCTCTCTCCTCTGTCTCTCTCCTCTGTCTCTCTCCTCTGTCTCTCTCCTCTGTCTCTCTCCTCTGTCTCTCTCCACTGTCTCTCTCCTCTGTCTCTCTGTCTCTGTCTCTCTCCTCTGTCTCTCTCCTCTGTCTCTCTCCTCTGTCTCTCTCCTTGTCTCTCTCCTCTGTCTCTCTCCTCTGTCTCTCTCCTCTGTCTCTCTCCACTGTCTCTCTCCTCTATCTCTCTCCTCTGTCTCTCTCCACTGTCTCTCTCCTCTGTCTCTCTCCTCTGTCTCTCTCCTCTGTCTCTCTCCACTGTCTCTCTCCTCTGTCTCTCTGTCTCTGTCTCTCTCCTCTGTCTCTCTCCTCTGTCTCTCTCCTCTGTCTCTCTCCTCTGTCTCTCTCCTCTGTCTCTCTCCTCTGTCTCTCTCCTTGTCTCTCTCCTCTGTCTCTCTCCTTGTCTCTCTCCTCTGTCTCTCTCCTCTGTCTCTCTCCTCTGTCTCTCTGTCTCTCTCCTCTGTCTCTCTCCTCTGTCTCTCTCCTCTGTCTCTCTCCACTGTCTCTCTCCTCTGTCTCTCTGTCTCTGTCTCTCTCCTCTGTCTCTCTCCTCTGTCTCCCTCCTCTGTCTCTCTCCTCTGTCTCTCTCCTCTGTCTCTCTCCTCTGTCTCTCTGTCTCTCTCCTCTGTCTCTCTCCTCTGTCTCTCTCCCCTGTCTCTCTCCTCTGTCTCTCTCCTCTGTCTCTCTCCTCTGTCTCTCTGTCTCTCTCCTCTGTCTCTCTCCTCTGTCTCTCTCCTCTGTCTCTCTCCTCTGTCTCTCTCCTTGTCTCTCTCCTCTGTCTCTCTCCTTGTCTCTCTCCTCTGTCTCTCTCCTTGTCTCTCTCCTCTGTCTCTCTCCTCTGTCTCTCTCCACTGTCTCTCTCCTCTGTCTCTCTGTCTCTCTCCTCTGTCTCTCTCCTCTGTCTCTCTCCTTGTCTCTCTCCTCTGTCTCTCTCCTCTGTCTCTCTCCTTGTCTCTCTCCTCTGTCTCTCTCCTCTGTCTCTCTCCACTGTCTCTCTCCTCTGTCTCTCTGTCTCTCTCCTCTGTCTCTCTCCTCTGTCTCTCTCCTTGTCTCTCTCCTCTGTCTCTCTCCTCTGTCTCTCTCCACTGTCTCTCTCCTTGTCTCTCTCCTCTGTCTCTCTCCTCTGTCTCTCTCCTTGTCTCTCTCCACTGTCTCTCTGTCTCTCTCCACTGTCTCTCTGTCTCTCTCCTCTGTCTCTCTCCTCTGTCTCTCTCCTCTGTCTCTCTGTCTCTCTCCTCTGTCTCTCTCCTCTGTCTCTCTCCTCTGTCTCTCTCCTTGTCTCTCTCCACTGTCTCTCTGTCTCTGTCTCTCTCCTCTGTCTCTCTGTCTCTGTCTCTCTCCTCTGTCTCTCTCCTTGTCTCTCTCCTCTGTCTCTCTCCTCTGTCTCTCTCCTCTGTCTCTCTCCCCTGTCTCTCTCCTCTGTCTCTCTGTCTCTGTCTCTCTCCTCTGTCTCTCTCCTCTGTCTCTCTCCTCTGTCTCTCTCCTCTGTCTCTCTGTCTCTGTCTCTCTCCTCTGTCTCTCTCCTCTGTCTCTCTCCTCTGTCTCTCTCCACTGTCTCTCTCCTCTGTCTCTCTCCTCTGTCTCTCTCCTCTGTCTCTCTCCTCTGTCTCTCTCCCCTGTCTCTCTCCTCTGTCTCTCTCCTCTGTCTCTCTCCTCTGTCTCTCTCCTCTGTCTCTCTCCTCTGTCTCTCTGTCTCTCTCCTCTGTCTCTCTCCTTGTCTCTCTCCTCTGTCTCTCTCCTTGTCTCTCTCCTCTGTCTCTCTCCTCTGTCTCTCTCCTCTGTCTCTCTCCTCTGTCTCTCTGTCTCTCTCCTCTGTCTCTCTCCTTGTCTCTCTCCTCTGTCTCTCTCCTCTGTCTCTCTCCTCTGTCTCTCTCCACTGTCTCTCTCCTCTGTCTCTCTCCTCTGTCTCTCTCCTCTGTCTCTCTCCACTGTCTCTCTCCTTGTCTCTCTCCTCTGTCTCTCTCCTTGTCTCTCTCCTTGTCTCTCTCCTCTGTCTCTCTCCTCTGTCTCTCTCCTTGTCTCTCTCCTTGTCTCTCTCCTCTGTCTCTCTCCTTGTCTCTCTCCTCTGTCTCTCTCCTTGTCTCTCTCCTCTGTCTCCCTCCACTGTCTCTCTCCTCTGTCTCTCTGTCTCTCTCCTCTGTCTCTCTCCTCTGTCTCTCTCCTCTGTCTCTCTCCACTGTCTCTCTCCTCTGTCTCTCTCCTTGTCTCTCTCCTCTGTCTCTCTCCTCTGTCTCTCTCCTCTGTCTCTCTCCTCTGTCTCTCTCCTCTGTCTCTCTCCACTGTCTCTCTCCTCTGTCTCTCTCCTCTGTCTCTCTCCACTGTCTCTCTCCTTGTCTCTCTCCTCTGTCTCTCTCCTATGTCTCTCTCCTCTGTCTCTCTCCTCTGTCTCTCTCCACTGTCTCTCTCCACTGTCTCTCTGTCTCTGTCTCTCTCCACTGTCTCTCTCCTCTGTCTCTCTCCTCTGTCTCTCTCCTCTGTCTCTCTGTCTCTCTACTCTGTCTCTCTCCTCTGTCTCTCTCCACTGTCTCTCTCCACTGTCTCTCTCCACTGTCTCTCTCCTCTGTCTCTCTCCTCTGTCTCTCTCCACTGTCTCTCTCCTCTGTCTCTCTCCTCTGTCTCTCTCCACTGTCTCTCTCCACTGTCTCTCTCCTCTGTCTCTCTCCACTGTCTCTCTCCTTGTCTCTCTCCTTGTCTCTCTCCTCTGTCTCTCTCCTCTGTCTCTCTCCACTGTCTCTCTCCTCTGTCTCTCTCCTCTGTCTCTCTCCTTGTCTCTCTCCTCTGTCTCTCTCCTTGTCTCTCTCCTCTGTCTCTCTCCTCTGTCTCTCTCCACTGTCTCTCTCCTCTGTCTCTCTCCTCTGTCTCTCTCCTCTGTCTCTCTCCACTGTCTCTCTCCACTGTCTCTCTCCTCTGTCTCTCTCCACTGTCTCTCTCCTCTGTCTCTCTCCACTGTCTCTCTCCTCTGTCTCTCTCCACTGTCTCTCTCCACTGTCTCTCTCCTCTGTCTCTCTCCTCTGTCTCTGTCCTCTGTCTCTCTCCTCTGTCTCTCTCCTCTGTCTCTCTCCTCTGTCTCTTTCCACTGTCTCTCTCCTCTGTCTCTCTCCACTGTCTCTCTCCTCTGTCTCTCTCCACTGTCTCTCTCCACTGTCTCTCTCCTCTGTCTCTCTCCACTGTCTCTCTCCTCTGTCTCTCTCCTCTGTCTCTCTCCTCTGTCTCTCTCCACTGTCTCTCTCCACTGTCTCTCTCCACTGTCTCTCTCCTCTGTCTCTCTGTCTCTGTCTCTCTCCTCTGTCTCTCTCCTCTGTCTCTCTCCTCTGTCTCTCTCCACTGTCTCTCTCCTCTGTCTCTCTGTCTCTGTCTCTCTCCTCTGTCTCTCTCCACTGTCTCTCTCCTCTGTCTCTCTCCTCTGTCTCTCTCCTCTGTCTCTCTCCTCTGTCTCTCTCCTCTGTCTCTCTCCACTGTCTCTCTCCTCTGTCTCTCTCCTCTGTCTCTCTCCGCTGTCTCTCTCCTCTGTCTCTCTCCACTGTCTCTCTGTCTCTGTCTCTCTCCACTGTCTCTCTCCACTGTCTCTCTCCTTGTCTCTCTCCTCTGTCTCTCTCCTCTGTCTCTCTCCTCTGTCTCTCTCCTTGTCTCTCTCCTTGTCTCTCTCCTCTGTCTCTCTCCTCTGTCTCTCTCCTTGTCTCTCTCCTTGTCTCTCTCCTCTGTCTCTCTCCTCTGTCTCTCTCCTCTGTCTCTCTCCTCTGTCTCTCTCCTTGTCTCTCTCCTTGTCTCTCTCCTCTGTCTCTCTCCTCTGTCTCTCTCCTTGTCTCTCTCCTTGTCTCTCCCCTCTGTCTCTCTCCTCTGTCTCTCTCCTCTGTATCTCTCCTCTGTCTCTCTCCTCTGTCTCTCTGTCTCTCTCCTCTGTCTCCCTCCTTGTCTCTCTCCTTGTCTCTCTCCTTGTCTCTCTCCTATGTCTCTCTCCTCTGTCTCTCTCCTCTGTCTCTCTCCACTGTCTCTCTCCACTGTCTCTCTGTCTCTGTCTCTCTCCACTGTCTCTCTCCTCTGTCTCTCTCCTCTGTCTCTCTCCTCTGTCTCTCTGTCTCTCTACTCTGTCTCTCTCCTCTGTCTCTCTCCACTGTCTCTCTCCACTGTCTCTCTCCACTGTCTCTCTCCTCTGTCTCTCTCCTCTGTCTCTCTCCACTGTCTCTCTCCTCTGTCTCTCTCCTCTGTCTCTCTCCACTGTCTCTCTCCACTGTCTCTCTCCTCTGTCTCTCTCCACTGTCTCTCTCCTTGTCTCTCTCCTTGTCTCTCTCCTCTGTCTCTCTCCTCTGTCTCTCTCCACTGTCTCTCTCCTCTGTCTCTCTCCTCTGTCTCTCTCCTTGTCTCTCTCCTCTGTCTCTCTCCTTGTCTCTCTCCTCTGTCTCTCTCCTCTGTCTCTCTCCACTGTCTCTCTCCTCTGTCTCTCTCCTCTGTCTCTCTCCTCTGTCTCTCTCCACTGTCTCTCTCCACTGTCTCTCTCCTCTGTCTCTCTCCACTGTCTCTCTCCTCTGTCTCTCTCCACTGTCTCTCTCCTCTGTCTCTCTCCACTGTCTCTCTCCACTGTCTCTCTCCTCTGTCTCTCTCCTCTGTCTCTGTCCTCTGTCTCTCTCCTCTGTCTCTCTCCTCTGTCTCTCTCCTCTGTCTCTTTCCACTGTCTCTCTCCTCTGTCTCTCTCCACTGTCTCTCTCCTCTGTCTCTCTCCACTGTCTCTCTCCACTGTCTCTCTCCTCTGTCTCTCTCCACTGTCTCTCTCCTCTGTCTCTCTCCTCTGTCTCTCTCCTCTGTCTCTCTCCACTGTCTCTCTCCACTGTCTCTCTCCACTGTCTCTCTCCTCTGTCTCTCTGTCTCTGTCTCTCTCCTCTGTCTCTCTCCTCTGTCTCTCTCCTCTGTCTCTCTCCACTGTCTCTCTCCTCTGTCTCTCTGTCTCTGTCTCTCTCCTCTGTCTCTCTCCACTGTCTCTCTCCTCTGTCTCTCTCCTCTG
The DNA here is from genome assembly GCF_965212315.1 of Lampetra planeri. NCBI lineage: Eukaryota > Metazoa > Chordata > Hyperoartia > Petromyzontiformes > Petromyzontidae > Lampetra > Lampetra planeri. The sequence goes on along the minus strand of NW_027615499.1, from coordinate 19,113 downwards.
TCTCTCTCCTCTGTCTCTCTCCTCTGTCTCTCTCCTCTGTCTCTCTCCACTGTCTCTCTCCTCTGTCTCTCTCCTCTGTCTCTCTCCGCTGTCTCTCTCCTCTGTCTCTCTCCACTGTCTCTCTGTCTCTGTCTCTCTCCACTGTCTCTCTCCACTGTCTCTCTCCTCTGTCTCTCTCCACTGTCTCTCTCCACTGTCTCTCTCCTCTGTCTCCCTCCACTGTCTCTCTCCTCTGTCTCTCTCCTCTGTCTCTCTCCACTGTCTCTCTCCACTGTCTCTCTCCTCTGTCTCTCTCCACTGTCTCTCTCCACTGTCTCTCTCCACTGTCTCTCTCCACTGTCTCTCTCCTCTGTCTCTCTCCACTGTCTCTCTCCTCTGTCTCTCTCCTCTGTCTCCCTCCACTGTCTCTCTCCTCTGTCTCTCTCCTCTGTCTCTCTCCACTGTCTCTCTGTCTCTGTCTCTCTCCTTGTCTCTCTCCACTGTCTCTCTCCTTGTCTCTCTCCTCTGTCTCTCTCCTCTGTCTCTCTCCTCTGTCTCTCTCCTTGTCTCTCTCCTCTGTCTCTCTCCACTGTCTCTCTCCTCTGTCTCTCTCCTTGTCTCTCTCCTCTGTCTCTCTCCTCTGTCTCTCTCCTCTGTCTCTCTCCTCTGTCTCTCTCCTTGTCTCTCTCCTCTGTCTCTCTCCACCGGTGCGTGTTCTGCGGCGTGCGAGAAGACCTGGCGCACCAGTATATGGGGTGCGCGCGGCTGTCCCCGCTGTTCAAGCTCTTGGGGGACATCTCGACAAAACTGGGGTTGAGGTTCCAGAAGAACTGGTTCGTGTACGGGGTGCCGTACCTACCCAACAAAAGCCACGACCTCCTGAGTTTCGTGTGTGCACAAGCCAAAATGGCTATTTACAAAACCCGAAAGAAAAAACAGGCTGGCGCGTCGGATGCCGGCTGCTCGGCGCTGGCGACGACGCGCGGACTTGTCAAAGCGCGGCTCCGACTGGAACACGCGTACCATGCGCACGTGGGCGACGACCACGCCGTTTTCTGCGAGAGGTGGGGGGCCGGTCAGGCCCTCTGCACCGTGGCAGACGGAACACTGACTTTTACTCTCTGACGGGTTGGCCTCGGAGGACGGCGGAAAACGGCGACGCGATACTGACGCTGCGCGTCAAAATGTGGCGCACTGTGCCGTTGTTCGCTGTCTCCAGCCGCTAGGACTAACAAAAAAAAAATGACTCCGGCGCAATTGCGCAGGAGGGAATAAAGTTGCCCTAAAAGTCAAAGTCTCTCCACTGTCTCTCTCCTCTGTCTCTCTCCTCTGTCTCTCTCCACTGTCTCTCTCCTTGTCTCTCTCCTCTGTCTCTCTCCTCTGTCTCTCTCCTTGTCTCTCTCCTCTGTCTCTCTCCTTGTCTCTCTCCTCTGTCTCTCTCCTTGTCTCTCTCCTCTGTCTCTCTCCTCTGTCTCTCTCCACTGTCTCTCTCCTCTGTCTCTCTCCTCTGTCTCTCTCCTCTGTCTCTCTCCTTGTCTCTCTGCTCTGTCTCTCTCCTTGTCTCTCTCCTCTGTCTCTCTCCTCTGTCTCTCTCCACTGTCTCTCTCCTCTGTCTCTCTCCTCTGTCTCTCTCCTCTGTCTCTCTCCTTGTCTCTCTGCTCTGTCTCTCTCCTTGTCTCTCTCCTCTGTCTCTCTCCTCTGTCTCTCTCCTCTGTCTCTCTCCTCTGTCTCTCTCCTTGTCTCTCTGCTCTGTCTCTCTCCTTGTCTCTCTCCTCTGTCTCTCTCCTCTGTCTCTCTCCTCTGTCTCTCTGTCTCTGTCTCTCTCCTCTGTCTCTCTTTATTTTTACGATCAGAGATAACAAGAAGGTGTGCGGTGTAGTCGGCACTTTGCTTCGTTCATCATTTCGTTTTTTTGTTTTTTTGTAATGCTTTGCTTTGTGTACCCCCCCCACCATTACCCCCCTCTCTCTCGACACACACACACAGACACAGACAGAGACAGACAGACAGAGACAGACAGAGGAGAGGGGAGAGACAGCGGAGAGTGGAGAGAGAGAGAGAGGGCGTCTGCGTGCGTGTGAAAGCGAGGGCAGAGAAATTGGTGCGGGGGGCAGTTTGAAGGCTGAGAGGTTTGGGAACAATTCGCGTGCGAGCCTCCATCTCTCTCTCGATCGAGAAGGAAGGTTGCGACGGGCTATATATACACGTTCTAGATTGTGTGCGCTCTACAAAACATTCACACAAAGGGAGAAAGAGAGAGAGAGACGCACTTTTTGTACGGAAAAAAAAGACAAGTGGAATGTTTTTTGGCAAGGTTGAACAAAAAAAATCAACGTTTTTCTGGAAGACCGCGAAATTTCATTTGAGTGGACAGGATTATTTTGTTGTTGTCGCGGTGGCTAGGAGATGTTGACTACCTCGCCTGGTAGGCAGGAGGTCGTGGGTTCGATCCCGACCCTGACGACGCCTGCTGCTGTATATTTGGAGTTTGCGTGTCTCTCTCTCTCATCATCATAATCACGGTGGCTAGGAGATGTTGACTACCTCGCCTGGTGTGCAGGAGGTCGTAGACTCGATCACGACCCTGACGACGCCTGCTGCTGTATATTTGGAGTGTGCGTGTCTCTCTCTGTCATCATCATCATCATCACGGTGGCTAGGAGATGTTAACTACCACCCCACACGCACACACACAAAGCACGCACACACACACCACACACACACCGCACGCACACACACCGCACACACACACACACCACACACCACACACACACACACACCACACACACCACACGCACACCACACACACACACACACCACACACGCACACACACAAAGCACGCACACACACACCACACACACACACACACCACACACCACACACACACACACACCACACACACCACACGCACACACACACCACACACACACACACACACCACACACGCACACACACAAAGCACGCACACACACACCACACACACACCGCACGCACACACACCGCACACACACCACACACACACACCGCACACACACCACACACACACACACACCACACGCACACACACACCACACACACACACCCCACACGCACACACACACCACACGCACACACACACCACACACACACACACACCACACGCACACACACACCACACACACCCCGCTCGCACACACACACCGCACGCACACCCCACACGCACACACACACACACCGCACGCACACACACCGCACACACACCACACACACACACCGCACACACACCACACACACACACACACACCACACGCACACACACACCACACGCACACACACACCACACGCACACACACACCACACACACACACCACACGCACACACACACCACACACACACCGCACGCACACACACACCGCACGCACACCCCACATGCACACACACACCACACGCACACACACACCACACACACACACCACACACCACACACACACACCCCACACGCACACACACACCACACACCACACGCACACACACACACCGCACGCACACACACACCACACGCACACACACACCACACACACACCACACACCACACACACACACACACCACACGCACACACACCACACGCACACACACACACCACACGCACACACACCGCACGCACACACACCACACACACTCCGCACACACACACCCCACACACACACCACACACACACACCACACACACACACACCACCACACACACACACACACACACACACACACCCCACACACACACACTACACACACACACCACACGCACACACACACCACACACACACACACACCACACACACACACACCACACGCACACACACACCACACGCACACACACCGCACGCACACACACACCACACACACACCCCACCACACACACACCGCACGCACACACACACCACACGCACACACACACCACACACACACCCCACCACACACACACCGCACGCACACACACACCACACGCACACACACACCACACACACACCCCACCACACACACACCGCACGCACACACACACCCCACCACACACACACCGCACGCACACCAACTCGGTATTAACCAGTGGCAAGTCGTCCGTGCCGGTGTCGGATTGTGTGTCCTGCGGTGCGTGTGGTGTGTGTGGTGTGTGTGTGTGTGTGCGTGCGGGGTGTGTGTGCGTGCGGGGTGTGTGTGGTGTGTGTGTGTGGTGTGTGTGTGTGGTGTGTGTGTGTGTGTGTGGTGTGTGTGTGTGTGTGTGTGGTGTGTGTGTGTGGTGTGTGTGTATGTGGTGTGTGTGTGTGGTGTGTGTGTGTGTGGTGTGTGTGTGTGTGTGCGTGCGGGGTGTGTGTGCGTGCGGGGTGTGTGTGGTGTGTGTGTGTGGTGTGTGTGTGTGGTGTGTGTGTGTGGTGTGTGTGTGTGTGGTGTGTGTGTGTGTGGTGTGTGTGTGTGTGTGTGGTGTGTGTGTGTGTGGTGTGTGTGGTGTGTGTGTGTGTGTGTGGGGGGTGTGTGTGTGTGTGTGGTGTGTGTGTGTGGTGTGTGTGTGTGTGGGGTGTGTGTGTGGTGTGTGTGTGTGGTGTGTGTGTGTGTGGTGTGTGTGTGTGGTGTGTGTGTGTGTGTGTGGTGTGTGTGTGTGGGGTGTGTGTGTGGTGTGTGTGTGTGTGGTGTGCGTGTGCGGGGTGTGTGTGCGTGTGCGGTGTGTGTGTGGTGTGTGTGTGTGTGCGTGTGGGGTGTGTGTGTGTGTGGTGTGTGTGTGCGGGGTGTGTGTGCGTGTGGGGTGTGTGTGCGTGTGGAGTGTGTGTGTGGTGTGTGTGTGTGGTGTGTGTGTGTGGTGTGTGTGTGCGTGCCGGGTGTGTGTGGTGTGTGTGTGTGTGGTGTGTGTGTGTGTGGTGTGTGTGTGCGTGCGGGGTGTGTGTGCGTGTGCGTGTGGGGTGTGTGTGCGTGCGGGGTGTGTGTGTGTGTGCGTGTGCGTGTGGGGTGTGTGTGCGTGCGGGGTGTGTGTGCGTGTGGGGTGTGTGTGCGTGTGTGGTGTGTGTGCGTGTGGGGTGTGTGTGCGTGCGGGGTGTGTGTGCGTGTGCGTGTGTGTGCGTGTGGGGTGTGTGTGCGTGCGGGGCGTGTGTGCGTGTGTGCGTGCGGGGTGTGTGTGCGTGTGGTGTGTGTGTGGTGTGTGTGTGGTATGTGTGCGTGCGGGGTGTGTGTGCGTGTGGGGTGTGTGTCCTGCTGTGTGTTTTGTGTGTCCGGGTTAAGCGAAGAGGAGGAGGAGGGGGAGGGATTTCAAAGTGGCGATGTGGGGCCACTCGTGATGCCATTAGAGAGACGTGCGCAGAGAGAGAGGGTGTGAGAGAGAGTGTGAGAGAGCGAGCGAGCGAGTGAACGAGAGAGTGAGCGAGCGAGTGAGTGACCGAGAGGGTGAGCGAGAAAGTGAGCGAGAGAGTGAGCGAGTGAGCGAGAGAGTGAGCTGGTGAGCGAGAGGGTGAGCGAGAGGGTGAGCGAGCGAGTGAGCGAGAGAGTGAGCGAGAGGTGGGGTTTTACATAAAGCAAAGTTTAAAAATGTTAATTAAAATTTTTTTTTAACGAAATGATGAACGAAGCAAAGTGCCGAATACACCGAGCATCTTCTTGTTTCCACTGATCGTAAAAAAAAAGATAAGAGAGAGAGTGCGAGAGGCGATGGAGGAGGCTGTGTGCTCGGAGGCAGATGACGGGGAGCTCTGCATGCTGATGTGAGCTACACGTCGGAGGCCGTCGGACTGCGAGAAGAGCTGCGTGCAGAAGGAGAGAGTGAGCGAGAGAGTGAGCGAGAGAGTGAGCGAGAGAGTGAGCGAGAGAATGAGCGAGAGGGTGAGCGAGAGGGTGAGTGACCGAGAGGGTGAGCGAGAAAGTGAGCGAGAGAGTGAGCGGGTGAGCGAGCGAGTGAGCGAGAGAGTGAGCGAGAGAGTGAGCGAGAGAATGAGCGAGAGGGTGAGCGAGAGGGTGAGTGACCGAGAGGGTGAGCGAGAAAGTGACCGAGAGAGTGAGCGGGTGAGCGAGCGAGTGAGCGAGCGAGTGAGCGAGAGAGTGAGCGGGTGAGCGAGAGGGTGAGCGAGAGGGTGAGCGAGAGGGTGAGCGAGAGAGTGAGCGAGCGAGAGAGCGAGCGAGAGAGTGAGCGAGAGAGTGAGCTGAGAGGTGGGGGTTCACATAAAGCAAAGTTTAAATTTTTTTTTTTTAACGAAATGATGAACGAAGCAAAGTGCCGACTACACCGAGCATCTTCTTGTTTCCACTGATCGTCAAAAAAAAAGAAAGAGAGATGGCGAGAGAGAGAAAGCGCTCCGGACACTTCACTGCACCCACACGCTCGACACAGACAAAGGTCTCCCAGGTAGCCCGCGCAAGGACAGGGCTCCGCATGCGGGGCAAGTGCTGCTGGCTAAGCGATGAAGCTGCCCAATAACAAACAAAACAAAAACACACAAAAGCGGCGTCTGTGGGGGCGGTCGTAGCGGTAAGTGAGCAGCCCAGCGTCGAAACCGGCGACCCGAGTTCGATTCCCCACCCAGGGTCTCCGACGATTTTCACGTGAAACTCCGAAGTGGACCCACCTCTAGGTCGGCTCGGCATCGAATGAGTAGCCGCTGCTGTACGCCACAGAAAACAAAACACATCGTCACCCTGACGACGCCTGCTGCTGCTGTATATTTGGAGTTTGCGTGTCTCTCATCATCATCATCACGGTGGCTGGGAGATGTTAACTACCTCGCCTGGTGTACAGGAGGTCGTGGGTTCGATCCCGACCCTGACGATGCCTGCTGCTGTATATTTGGAGTTTGCGTGTCTCTCATCATCATCATCATCACGGTGGCTAGGAGATGTTAACTACCTCGCCTGGTGTACAGGAGGTCGTGGGTTCGATCCCGACCCTGACGATGCCTGCTGCTGTATATTTGGAGTTTGCGTGTCTCTCTCATCATCATCATCACGGTGGCTAGGAGATGTTAACTACCTCGCCTGGTGTACAGGAGGTCGTGGGTTCGATCCCGACCCTGACGATGCCTGCTGCTGTATATTTGGAGTTTGCGTGTCTCTCTCATCATCATCATCACGGTGGCTAGGAGATGTTAACTACCTCGCCTGGTGTACAGGAGGTCGTGGGTTCGATCCCGACCCTGACGATGCCTGCTGCTGTATATTTGGAGTTTGCGTGTCTCTCTCATCATCATCATCACGGTGGCTATGAGATGTTAACTACCTCGCCTGGTATACAGGAGGTCGTGGGTTCGATCCCGACCCTGACGATGCCTGCTGTTGTATATTTGGAGTTTGCGTGTCTCTCTCATCATCATCATCACGGTGGCTTGGAGATGTTGACTACCTCGCCTGGTATGAAGGAGGTCGTGGGTTCGATCCCGACCCTGACGATGCCACAATGCCGGCATTGGTAGTGTGCTGCTACGCGCTGGCTGCACTTGTCCCCAACATTCTGTTGAGGCTATACGGGGCATCTTTGTCTTTTGTGTGGCGAGGAGTCGTGGCGCTTGTCCACTCACGACCGCCTTTGTCTCTCCGCCTCCACCTCCACCTCCACCACCGTTGCTGCTGCTTGTGCAGTGTTCCTATAAAGATTTGAAGCTTTCGTGAGTGCAAGGATTCATTTTCTTAGGTTTTTTTTTAGGTTTTATCGGTAAAGTCACGTAGAATGGAAGCAATAAAATAATGAAAATAAAACATAACGAAATAATTCTCACTAATTAGAGAATTATTTTATTATGTTTTATTTTTATTATTTTATTTCACTAATTAGAGAATTCTTTTATCATGTTTTATTTTGATTATTTTATTATTTCCATTCTACGTGACTTTACCGAAAGAACCAAGAAGATTTTTACGGTAAAGTCACGTAGGTAAAAAAATGAAAATTAATAAAAGTAAAATAAAAATAAAATAAAAATCACGACGTTTCGGAGGCAACACAAGCTTCCGTCTTCAGGTGGAACCGTCACAGCACGCTTGCTGTATCAAGTGAGAGAAATTCCATGAAAACAGTCCTTGTATAAATTTCGATTTAAAGCTTCTTTCGTGACTGCAGGGATTCATCTTCTTGGTTCTTTCGGTAAAGTCACGTAGAAGGGAAATAATACAATAATAAAAATAAAACATAATAAAATAATATAATATAATAATTTAATATAATTTTTTTAATTATGTTTTTTTTTCCATTATTTTATTACTTCCCTTCTACGTGACTTTACCGAAAGAACCAAGAAGGTGAGTCCTTGTATATATACTGGTTGAGGGTGGCAGGAGCCAAGGTAGGCACCTGTATATCATGATTGTGAGGTTCGGTTCGGCTGAAGCAAGCTGTTATTTAACTTTTATAAATTAATTTTTTCCCTCGTGACTTTACCCAAAAAACCTAAAAAAAAATTCCTACCGCGCCAGGTACACCTGTGCGAAACGTGAGATGACCGAGCTGAGATCAGCCTCGGGGAAAATTGCCCGCTGAAGTCTTCATGAGCTCTTGAACCGCGGGGGGTGTTGTGGGGTGTTGGGATTGAACTCTGGGTGGTTCACGGTCACAAACAACCACCCACCACGACCCCCTTCATTCCCAAATCGCTGGAGCCTTGCCCAGGGCTGTTAGGGCAAGGGCTCTGAACAGGCTGCTCACACAATATAAAAAAAGACACCACACACAGCCACGGACACACACACAGACAAAGATCCCCCGTAAAGCCTCAGCAGACTGTAGGGGCAAGTGCTGTTAGCGAGTAGTAGCAGCACCTGTGGAGGCCGGCGCTGTGGCACACGAGGGGGTGGGTGGCCAGCACCACGCCCGGCCGCATTTGTCTCCCCAGTGGCGATGTTTACTACACACCGCACCAGGTACTCATTTGAGGCTGAATCGACCTAGGGGAGGCCCGGGACCGGTTCAGATAATCGTCACCGGTGATTGCCGTGAGCTGGAATCAAACCCGGGTCGCCGGGTTCGTAGCGCAGCGCAGCGCTAACCACTACACTACCGCTCCCCACACGAACACACACACAGACACGAACACACACACGCACACACACACACAGACACACACAGACACACACACACACATAGACACACACACACACACAGACACACACACAGACACAGACACGAACACACACA
>NW_027615499.1:0-5000 GCF_965212315.1 Lampetra planeri | reverse complement strand
GAGGTGGAGGAGGTGGGGGGGGGGAGGGAGGGGGCGGAGGTGGTGGAGGGGGAGGAGGGGAAGGTGGTGGAGGAGGTGGAGGTGGAGGAGGTGGGGAGGAGGTGGAGGAGGTGGAGGAGGGGGAGGAGGGGAAGGTGGTGGAGGTGGTGGAGGTGGAGGAGGTGGGGAGGGAGGGGGGGAGGTGGAGGAGGGGGAGGAGGGGAAGGTGGTGGAGGAGGGTGGAGGTGGGGTGGTGGGGAGGAGGTGGAGGAGGTGGAGGAGGGGGAGGGGGGGGAGGAGGGGAAGGTGGTGGAGGAGGTGGGAGGAGGGGGGAGGAGGGGGAGGAGGGGAAGGTGGTGGAGGAGGAGGGAGGGAGGGGGAGGAGGGGGAGGAGGAGGTGGAGGAGGTGGAGGAGGGGAGAAGGGGGAGGGAGGGAGTGGAGTCGCGTGGCATGAAGATGGACGGGGAGAGAGAGAGTGAGTGAGTGCGTGAGTAGGTGAGTGAGTGGGTGAGTAAGTGGGTGAGCGGGTGAGTGAGTGAGTGAGTGGGTGAGCATGCCAGTGAGTGGGTGGGTGAGTGCGTGAGAGAGTGAGTGGGGTGAGCGAATGGGCGAGTGGGTGAGCTTGCGAGTGAGTGAGTGGGTGAATAAGTGGGTGAGTGCGTTAGTAGGTGAGTGGGTGGGTGAATGCGTGAGTAGGTGAGTGAGTGGGTGAGTGGGTGAGCATGCCAGTGAGTGGGTGGGTGAGTGCGTGAGTGGGTAAGCGAATGGGCGAGTGGGTGAGCTTGCGAGTGAGTGAGTGGGTGAATAAGTGGGTGAGTGCGTTAGTAGGTGAGTGGGTGGGTGAATGCGTGAGTAGGTGAGTGAGTGGGTGAGTGGGTGAGCATGCCAGTGAGTGGGTGGGTGAGTGCGTGAGAGAGTGAGTGGGTGAGCGAATGGGCGAGTGGGTGAGCATGCGAGTGAGTGAGTAAGTGGGTGAATGGGCGAGTGGGTGAGCATGCGAGTGAGTGAGTGGGTGAGTGAGTGAGTAGGTGAGCGAATGGGGGAGTGGGTGAGCATGCGAGTGAGTGAGTGGGTGAGTGCGTGAGTAGGTGAGTGAGTGGGTGAGCGAATGGGCGAGTGGGTGAGTGAGTGGGGTGAGTGGGTGGGTGAGTGAGTGGGTGAGTGAGTGAGTAGGTGAGCATGTAGGTGAGTGTGTGAGGACGTGTACACACACACACACACACGTACATCCACACGTACTCACACAGACAAAAGACAAAGATAAATAATCCCCGTATAGCCTTGAGAGACTGTTGGGGCAAGTGCTGTTAGCGAGTAGCACCTATGAAGGCCGGCACGGCACACGAGAGGGGGGTGGGTGTCCAGCACCACGCCCGGCCGCCTTTGTCTCACCAGTGGCGATGTTTACTACACACCGCACCAGGTACTCAGTTGTGGCTGAGTCGACCTAGGGGAGGCACAGGACCGGTTCAGATAATCCTCACTGGGTGTTGGCCGTGAGCGGGAATCGAACTCGGGACGCCGGGTTCGTAGCGCAGCGTGGCGCTAACCACTGCACCACCGCTCCCCACCCACACAACACACACACACAACACACACAACACGCACGCACACACAACACACACACAACACACAGAACACACACAACACACACACAACACAAACACACGTGCACACAACACACAGACACGTACACACACAACACACACAACACACACAACACACACACAACACACACAGCACACACACAACACACACAACACACAGACACGTACACACACACACAACACACACAGCACACACACAACACACACACACAACACAACACACACACAACACACACAGCACACACACAACACACACAGCACACACACCACACACACACACACCACACACACAACACACACAGCACACACCACACACACACAACACACACACCACACACACAACACAACACACACGTACACACACACAACACAAACACACAACACACACACACCACACACACCACACACACAACGCAACACACAACACACACCACACACAACACAACGCACACACACGTACACACGTAAATACAAAGACAAGGCACCCCCGTATAGCCTTCGAATTCCTTGAGGGCAAGTGCTGTTGGCGATCAGCAGCTCCCTGTGGTGGCACCCAAGGGGGGGGGGGTGGGTGGGTGAGGCCAACAACGAGAACCTCCCGGCCGTCTTTGTCTCCCCGGCGGCCACGTTCACCAGCACTGCCACCACCGCCACCACCACGAGGCACGCACCCCACAAGCCCCCCCCCTCCCCCCGCCGCGTGAACCCCCGAGTGACCTCGCGTGACCCCTGGGGTGACCCCGTGTGAACCCCGCGTGAACCCCGAGGGGAACGCCGAGTGACCTCGTGTGACCCCTGGTGACCTCGTGTGACCCTGGGTGAACTCCGAGTGAACCCCGAGTCAACCCCGAGTGACCCCGCGTGAACCCCGCGTGACCCCGTGTGACGCCGAATGAACCCCGCGTGACCCCGCGTGACTCCGATTGACCCCGCGTGACTCCTGAGTGAACCCAGCGTGACCCCGTGTGAACCCACGTGAACCCCGAGTGACCCCCGAGTGACCCCACGTGACCTCCCGCGTAACCTGCACACTGCAGTGCACGGCGCTCCCCGCTTTTACGACAACTCTACAACCTCGAAACCACCCCTCCCCCCGTCGTAAATCGAGTCCTCCCCCCGTCGTAAATCGAGCCCTCCCCCCTCCACCCCCCCGTGTATTCCCACAGAAGCCGATGTCCTTTATTTAGCTGGGGGGGGTGGGGGGGGCTCTGGCCCCCCCCACCTCCCTCCCCCCTCCCCCCGTGCGTCCCCTGATGTGCGGCATCCCATCATTGCGCAACCGTCACACCCCCCCACCCCAACCCCCCCGATGGTTTCAAGCGGTGTGTGACGATTGCAACCTCGCTCGCTCGCTCGCTCTGGTCGTGAGTGAACGTAGCGGGCTCCAGGTCACCATCTCGTGTGTGGGGGGGACCTCGCAGCCAAGGTTGAGTTGAAGGCTGTGCAGCCAATTCGTACGGGGATCGAGCGTTTCTCCCTTCCCTGCCTGCCTGCCTGCCTCCCTCCCCCCCCCCCCGCTCGCTCTCTCGGGCTACTCGCAGCTTTCTCGTCCGTCTGGAACGCGCTCGTCCCTTCCGATGTGAAGACGCCATCGATCGATCGCAACCGCTGACAAATTTCCTCCCAAGGCTCTTGTATGAAGGTTGTCAGTTTTTGTACCAGTTGAAAGGGTAAAAACCTACTACTATATTTTGCCACTGGTAAAGGAGATGTCTCATAGTGTAAATGCTTAACCCCGAGCTCTCAATACTCTGATAGTGCGCTGTCTTTGAGTTGTGCGCCTTTTGGCGTCATCTGGTCCAACACCAATGGAGACTAGGCTCTAAGAAAAGCTGTCTCGGGTGTGGACCAATCAACTTCAAGGACAGTGCATATCATCATCATCATCAGAGCTGTTTCTATTCGTTTGCATTTTGACTGCTTGTGTTGTGGTTATTGCAAACATGATGCCTTGTATAAAGGTGTCAGTTTTTGTAACCGGTTGAAAGGGTAAAAACCTATTACTATCCCCCCAACGCTTTGAAGCGGTCAAGCTCGCACTCTCTCTCACACACACAAACACAAACACTGTCGATGTCTTATCGGTGACAATGGGGGGCTCACACACCCCTCACGACCTCTGGCGAACGAGGTGAACATCACTGGCTCACGCACGGACGGACGGACGGACGCTTCGCAAGAACAGAAGCTGCCACACACACACAGGCGGGGCCGGCTCCCGTGTTGAACATTTGCGTAAATAGAGGCCGTCGTAAAACCGGGACTGCGTCGTAAATCGGAGAGTCGCCTGCGATTGGATCGCTGTAAAACGTCGTGCAAATGCTCCCACCCCCACCCCATCGTACCTGACCCCCCCCCCGTCCCCTCCACCACGTGACCCCCACCCCCCTCTCTCCCGCCAACCTGAACCCCCCCTCCTTCCCCTCACCTGACTCCTCCCCCCCACCTCACCCTTCCCTCCTCCCCACCTCACCCCCCTCCCTGACCCCACCCCCCCACTCCCCCCACTCCCCCCAACTCCCCCCACCTCCCCCACCCCCCACCTCCCCCAGCCCCCACCCCCACCTCCCCCAGCCCCCACCCACCACCCCCACCTCCCCCACCCATCACCTCCCCCACTCCCCCCTCCCTGACTCCCCACCCCCCCCACTCCCCCCACCCCCACCCCCACTCCCCCCACCCACCACCTCCCCCCCCACCCACCACCCCCCACCTCCCCCACCCATCACCTCCCACACTCCCCCCACCTCCCCCCACCCCCACCCCCACTCCCCCCACCCACCACCTCCCCCCCCACCCACCACCCCCCACCTCCCCCACCATCACCTCCCACACTCCCCCCCACCTCCCCCCACCCCCACCCCCACTCCCCCCACCCACCACCTCCCCCCCCACCCACCACCCCCCACCTCCCCCACCCATCACCTCCCACACTCCCCCCACCTCCCCCCACCCCCCACCCCCGCTAGCAACCACGTGACTCACTCAGCGCTCCTTCCAGTACAGCTGCCAACACAATGGGGAGGGAGGGGAGGGAGGGGGGGAGGGGAGGTGGAGGTGGTGAATGGATTTGGTGGGCGGGGGGGTGAGGGTGGAGGATGTGGGGGAGGGGCACAGCCACTGTGGATGTCGTGGTGGGGGTCTGGATAATCCCCCCCCCCTCCTCACCGCTAACCCCCCCTTCCACAGAATGTTTGGAGGAGACTGCTGGACACGTGGCGTGTCAAAAAGAGCTTCATAGCTCATCGGATTCCTCCGGTACGAGTGAAACGATCTGACTCCGAGACAGCTGCGCGTTTCGGGCATAGATAGAAAATGAAAATAAAATTTAAAATGAAAGTAAATTTAAAAGAATAAAATGAAAATAAAATGTAAAAGAAAAATAAATTTAAAATAATAAAATGAAAATAAAA